>NC_068395.1:18807568-18817737 GCF_023724105.1 Carassius gibelio
TACTAACCAGGCCCAAACCTGCTTAGCTTCCGAGATCAGACGAGATCTGGCATAGCCAGGTTGGTATGGCCATAAGCGAAGACTGCCGCAAAGAGAAGGCTATTTAGAGATCAGCCAATCTAATCGCCAGTACATTATATAAGTAGGAAAGAAAACCCAAAAGCTTAAAGCACCTGGTATTCCTAGCCGGTCTCTCATCCAAGTACTAACCAGACCTAAGCCTGCTAAGATTCAGAGATTGGGCATTGACTCTTTTTTTTTTTGGCAAAATTATTATATAATTTGTGAAATTTTCCAAAAAGTTTAAAGCACCTGGTATTCCCAGGCAGTCTCCCATCCATGTACTAACCAGGCCCAAACCTGCTAATATTCAGAAATCGGGCATTGACTCTATTTTTTTGGCAAAATTATTATATACTAAGTGAAAATTTTCCAAAAAGTTTAAAGCACCTGGTATTCCCAGGCAGTCTCCCATCCATGTACTAACCAGACCCAAACCTGCTAATATTCAGAGACCGGCATTGACTCTATTTTTAGGCAAAATTATTATATACTAACTGAAAAATTTCCAAAAAGCTTACAGCACCTGGTATTCCCAGGCGGTCTCCCATCCAAGTACTAACCAGGCCCAAACCTGCTTAGCTTCCGAGATCAGACGAGATCGGGCATAGCCAGGTTTGTATGGCCGCAAGCGAAAAATGCGGCAAAGAGAGGGCTATTTAGAGATCAGCCAATCTAATCGCCAGTACATTATATAAGTAGGAAAGAAAACCCAAAAGCTTAAAGCACCTGGTATTCTTAGCCGGTCTCTCATCCAAGTACTAACCAGACCTAAGCCTGCTAAGATTCAGAGATTGGCCATTGACTCTTTTTTTTTTTTGGCAAAATTATTATATAATTTGTGAAATTTTCCAAAAAGTTTAAAGCACCTGGTATTCCCAGGCAGTGTCCCATCCATGTACTAACCAGGCCCAAACCTGCTAATATTCAGAAATCGGGCATTGACTCTATTTTTTGGCAAAATTATTATATACTAAGTGAAAATTTTCCAAAAAGTTTAAAGCACCTGGTATTCCCAGGCAGTCTCCCATCCATGTACTAACCAGACCCAAACCTGCTAATATTCAGAGACCGGCATTGACTCTATTTTTTGGCAAAATTATTATATACTAAGTGAAAAATTTCCAAAAAGCTTACAGCACCTGGTATTCCCAGGCGGTCTCCCATCCAAGTACTAACCAGACCTAAGCCTGCTAAGATTCAGAGATTGGGCATTGACTCTTTTTTTTTTTTTGGCAAAATTATTATATAATTTGTGAAATTTTCCAAAAAGTTTAAAGCACCTGGTATTCCCAGGCAGTGTCCCATCCATGTACTAACCAGGCCCAAACCTGCTAATATTCAGAAATCGGGCATTGACTCTATTTTTTGGCAAAATTCTTATATACTAAGTGAAAATTTTCCAAAAAGTTTAAAGCACCTGGTATTCCCAGGCAGTCTCCCATCCATGTACTAACCAGACCCAAACCTGCTAATATTCAGAGACCGGCATTGACTCTATTTTTTGGCAAAATTATTATATACTAACTGAAAAATTTCCAAAAATCTTACAGCACCTGGTATTCCCAGGCGGTCTCCCATCCAAGTACTAACCAGGCCCAAACCTGCTTAGCTTCCGAGATCAGACGAGATCGGGCATAGCCTTTTTTTTTTTTTTTTATCTTTTTATTTAACTTTCAATTCACAGTTTTCTATTGCATTATTCCATCCGATTGACTTTCATTTCAATACATTTGTATGATTCGTTTTTTCCAATTGATCAACTTAATTTTTCATAATCATACAGCAATAAAAATATAGAACATAAATAAAATACACACAAATATGTTTACATTTACTTAATTGACATCAGCCATTCTCAACCAGATTGTTACTCTTTACCAATTGAAACATATTTCTTCCCCCACATTTTGATGTATGAACTTATTTGTAGTCAAAAAAAAACTCTTTCCCCTCTTTATCTCCATACTTACAAATCAACTCTACATCTCTTTGTATCATTGACTTAAACATATCTTTTACTTTTACCTTTCTCCCTTCGAAATGTGCATAGTTCCTTCTTAGCACTACTGCTAGTCTGGCATGACTCAGAACAAAATTAATTAAACAAATGTCAGTTGATTTCCTTTTCCCGAAAGTTCCAAACAAAAACAATTTTCCCCATTCCTCCTCGTTCTCAACTTTGACACTCCAGTTTTCTAGTAACAGATTTTTAAGAAAATCAAAAAAATCCACCAACTCTTCACATCTTAAAAAGTAATGTAAGAAACTCTCATGGCCATTACCACATACGTCACAAATGACATTTACCTCATTATTTATTTTGTTTAACACCACATTTGTGTAAATTCTATTATGTCTTATCAGAAAGTCATTATTCTCACACTCTATACTGTTGTATTTTATGTTTAAGTTTGACCATATTTTCTTCACATCTAAATCTTCAAATACTTTCTTCCACACCTTTTCTGATGCTGGTTCTTTTATAACATCAACTATTATTCTCCTGTATATATTCTTTACACTCATATTTTTTAATTTGTTTTTCTCAGCATTATCATCCACATACATCTCCGGCATACATTTTTCCACGTTAGATACATATTCACGTTCGATCATATTAGTCCACTGCAAAGGTATACTTGATTTAATTTTTCCATATATTTTATTTACTTTCTCTCTGTTCTCCATTCCTTCCAGATCACACACAGTATCATAAATGCAGTTATTTTTTAGAAATCCTGGAATAACTTCATACATAATGTCCTTCACTTGTTTTATACCCCCTTCTATAAATTTACATTCATACAATGTTTTATTTTTATGTTTAATCTTTTCGTTGAGAAATAGTGGTAGATTTTTAATCACCTGTATGTCTTCACATTCATATTCTATTTTGGGAAGGAACTGTCTCCATGCCTCTAATACTTCCCGATATATTTCTGGTATTCCTTCCGTCATTGATTGCTTAAAGCCCATATACCATCCATTGTCCCCTATTCCTCCCACATCATCAATATATTTCCTTAAGAATTCCTTCCACCCATAATCCCATAGCCCTCCCATATATTTTTTCACCGTTTTTATTCTCATCGCAGCCCTTTTTATTTCTAGGTCCATCAAGCTTAAGCCTCCTTCCCATCTCTTACCCACCAATGTTTTCTGTGCAATTTTCACACCTTTTCCCTCCCATATAAAATCACATACAATTTTATTCAATTCATTCATCACCCACCCTGGCATTTCCATTACACTCATTACATAAACACAAACTGACAACAGCAGGCTATTTACTACTATTACTTTCCCATTTAACTTTAATTTCCTCCCTTTCCACGTTGCACTTACTGTTCTTATTTTATTAATTACCCCAGTCCAGGTCACATCTCTTGCCTCTTTGCTTTCGACCCCTAAATATACCCCTAATACTTTCATATATTTTTCCTCCACTCTTATCCCTACCTCTACTCTCTCTACCTCCCCTATATACATTAATTCAGATTTATCTACATTTATTTTTGCCCCTGATGCCTTCCCAAACATCTTTACTATCTCTAAAACTCTTTTTACACTGTTTCCTTCCCTCACTGTAATTGTAGTGTCATCTGCATATTGGTTTATAGTACACATTCCTCCATATGGCAACTCAATACCAACTACCCTTCTATCCCTCTTGATTAGAGTGGCTAGAGGCTCTACTGAAATTGCATATAATAATGCAGACAGGGGACAGCCCTGTCTCACTGACCTTCCTATCTTAAACCTGTCTGTTAATACTCCATTTATTTTTATGCAACTTTTTGCCTTCTCATATAGTCTCTTCACCCACCCTATCATTCTACTTCCAAATCCAAACTTCTCTAATACCTTAAATAAGTATTTGTGTTCTACCCTATCGAATGCTTTATTCCAATCTATCCCTAATACTATTCCTCCCTTCTTATCTCGTTTCATGTACTCTATCACATCCCTAACTGTCCCTATCGTGTCTGCTATATCCCTGCCTGGTATGCTGTAACTTTGTGTTGGTTGCACTATACTTCCAATCACTTTTTTCACTCTGTTCGCTAAAACTTTAGTCAGTATTTTATAATCCACATTTAATAGACTGATTGGTCTATAGTTCTCTATATTCAACCTATTCCCCTTCTTATACACCAGAGCTATCACTCCCTCTACCATTCTATCTTGCACCATCCCTGTTCTTTCCATCTCCTTGAACACTTTAACTAAAATCGGTGCTACCTCTTCTCTATATGTTTTATACCATTCAATACCAATCCCATCACTCCCTGGACTTTTTCCACTTTTCAACCCCCCTATTGCCGCTTCTACTTCCTTCTCATCTATCTCTCTATCACACCACTCTGCATCCTCCTTATTTAGAATATTTTCTACACTTTCTAATACTCCATCTATACTTCTCTCATCCACTTCTCCTCTCTTATATAATTCTCCATAGAATTCTTGAACTCTCTCCAAAATCTCTACATAGTCTTTGGTTGTTTTGCCCTCTTTTGTATTTATTTCATTTATATATGTTTTACTTTGTCTCCTTTTCTCTAGCCCTAAAAAATACCCTGTGCATTTCTCACCTTCTAATGCATATTTTGCCTTGCTTCGTAAAATAGCTCCTCTGCATTTCTCCCTTTCATATTTTTCTAGCGCCATCTTAACCTCTATATATTTTTCCATACTGTATCCTTCTTCATCTTCAGCCTTAACTAACTCCTCTCTCAATCTTTCTCTAAGCATAATTTCCTCCTTCTTCATCTTTCCTCTTCTTTTCTTACTGTATTTTATACTAATTAACTTAATTTGATCCTTTATTTCCTCCCATCTCTCCGCTATTGTACCCTCTAATCCACCGTCTCTTGTATACTCATCTATCTTCTCTTCTTCCCTATTTAATAGATCCTTCATCTGTATCTCATATTCTTCCTCTTCGATATACCCTGCATTCAATATCCACATCCCTCCTCCTACCTCCTCACTCCCTACCTTGATTCTGAACCTTACACTATCGTGATCACTTAAACTATTTACCTGATGTTTTATCCCGTCTATGTATCTAATTATTTCCTCTTCAACTAACACTAAATCTATTCTACTCTGTTTTAATATACCTTCTCTTAACTGCCTTCTAGTAAATTCTCTTTTTTCTGGATTTTCATACCTCCACACATCTATTAACCCCTTTTCTCTCATTATCTCCATCAACATTCCCCTAGACTTTTCCCATCTAAATTTTACCCCCTTTCCCACATCCAATCTGCTACATTTTATATTAAAATCTCCCACTATAATACATTTCCCCACAATCAATCCTTTTAACTCTTTCAAAATTTCCCTCCTGTCCCCTTCTATATTTGGAACACATATATTTATTAATCTAAAATCCATATCTCTATACATGAATTCAACCACCAAGATCCTTCCCCTCTGGTCTTTATACACCTCTCTTATACCTTCTACAATATCTTTTTTAAATAATATTGCCACACCTCTTGCATTTTTTGCACCATTATTATAGTATATGTCCCCTCTCCACTCTTCTCTCATCTCCTTTACTTTATCCTCCTCCCAGTTTGTCTCCTGTATACAGATTATATCACTCCGATAAGTAAATAATAGTTTTTTCATCTTGTTTTTATCCCTTAACCCATTTATGTTTATTGAAGTTACAGTGGCCATGAGAGTAACCCAGAAGAAAAACTAAACAAAACCAGGAACACATGCACAGTTCATTCATACATCACATACCCGCTCGTGGTTCTTTTATCTGCTCAACCTGTTCTCCGTCCATCTCAGACTTCCTCTTTGAACTCAGTCTTATAATCTTTGTTTTCAGTCCATCTTTCTTTTCACTGTCTCCCTTTTCTCCACCTCTGCTTTCTATCAGTTTCTGTGCAGTATTTTTCTTTGCCTCTTCTTTACCTCTTTCTTTCACATTACTTTCATCTGTCTCCTCCTCTTCTTCGATCACTTCCGACTGCTCCATCTCCTCCTCCTCCTCCTCCTCATCCGCTTCACTGAAACTTTCAGCTGTGTCTCGCCATTCCATTTTGCTTCTTCTCTCACTATCTTCAGCTCCGTCTTTCTCTCCACCGCTCACCACATCAGTTGTTTCCTCCTCTTGCTCCTCTGTCAGAACACTGCTCCTCCTTTCACCTTTTTTTTTACCGTCCACTTGCTCTCTCTCTAATCCCATCCATTCTTCACAATCTCTTGCATAATGGCCTCCACCATTGCACTTGAAGCATTTTAATTCAGGGCACTCTCTAATTATGTGCCCTGGCTTGATACAGAGTCTGCAAACACGTATTTGCCTATCATGGATGACACGAAAATATTCGGTGCCTCTCAGAGTCTCAAACTTTGTGGAGTATGGTAGTGAACATACCTGTTCTGTGAAGCGAACTTTTAAGAAACGTGTCCCATCAACTATATCTGTTCCAGGCCACACCCGGCGTTTGATTGGTGAAAGTGGTCGTACTCCCCACTCCTGTAGCTTGGCGAGTATCTTCTCATCCTCTAAATACACAGGCAGATTGATAAAGGACACCACCATATCATTATTCATTATATCCCTGGCATGCACCATCACTCCTTTCACTCTCACTCCATCCATTAGTTTCCTCTTTGCCTCTTCATCCTTCATTGTGAGCTCATAGACCCTTTCACCTCTCACCCTGCAGCCAATCACTTCTCCACACTCCTTCTTTACTCCTTTCAGTAAATCCATCATTGAAATCTTTTCAGTTCCCTCCACCTCTACTTCCACAGTCAGCTCTTTGTTGTACTTCCCTTTTGATTTTCCTTGCACTGCTCTGCTGTTTTCTTCTCCCTCTTCCCACAAATGTCCTGTGACTTTACTTGAATCCTGTTGCTTTTGGATCTCTGCTTGTTTGACTTCACCTCTTCTTTGCTCCTCCTCTTCATTCCTCCCATTGCTACTTTTTCTCATCATGGTTAGTTCTGTTTCTTTATCTGCAGCCATGCTGTGCATCTGCAGCATGCTACAATGAGAAAAATGTCAAAAAAGTCCCCCAGACAGCCTAAGCTGTCGGGGGAATTTATTAAAGTCAGCAATAACTATCCAGCAACTAATGTCCCAAACAGAAATCAAAACTGAAAACCAGGATATGTAGAAACAGACGGTTAATTTAAACAAACAGAGTTGAGCCTTTCTCCCTGTGCTGCAAGCCTATCACTTCCTGTTGGCTCTCTAGCGCTGCCAGGATGGTATGGCCGTAAGCGAACACTGCTGCAAAGAGAAGGCTATTTAGAGATCAGCCAATCTAATCGCCCGTACATTATATAAGTAGGAAAGAAAACCCAAAAGCTTAAAGCACCTGGTATTCCTAGCCGGTCTCTCATCCAAGTACTAACCAGACCTAAGCCTGCTAAGATTCAGAGATTGGGCATTGACTCTTTTTTTTTTGGCAAAATTATTATATAATTTGTGAAATTTTCCAAAAAGTTTAAAGCACCTGGTATTCCCAGGCAGTGTCCCATCCATGTACTAACCAGGCCCAAACCTGCTAATATTCAGAAATCGGGCATTGACTCTATTTTTTGGCAAAATTATTATATACTAAGTGAAAATTTTCCAAAAAGTTTAAAGCACCTGGTATTCCCAGGCAGTCTCCCATCCATGTACTAACCAGGCCCAAACCTGCTAATATTCAGAAATCGGGCATTGACTCTATTTTTTGGCAAAATTATTATATACTAAGTGAAAATTTTCCAAAAAGTTTAAAGCACCTGGTATTCCCAGGCAGTGTCCCATCCATGTACTAACCAGGCCCAAACCTGCTAATATTCAGAAATCGGGCATTGACTCTATTTTTTGGCAAAATTATTATATACTAAGTGAAAATTTTCCAAAAAGTTTAAAGCACCTGGTATTCCCAGGCAGTCTCCCATCCATGTACTAACCAGGCCCAAACCTGCTAATATTCAGAAATCGGGCATTGACTCTATTTTTTTGGCAAAATTATTATATACTAAGTGAAAATTTTCCAAAAAGTTTAAAGCACCTGGTATTCCCAGGCAGTCTCCCATCCATGTACTAACCAGACCCAAACCTGCTAATATTCAGAGACCGGCATTGACTCTATTTTTAGGCAAAATTATTATATACTAACTGAAAAATTTCCAAAAAGCTTACAGCACCTGGTATTCCCAGGCGGTCTCCCATCCAAGTACTAACCAGGCCCAAACCTGCTTAGCTTCCGAGATCAGACAAGATAGGGCATAGCCAGGTTGGTATGGCCGTAAGCGAAGACTGCCGCAAAGAGAGGGCTATTTAGAGATCAGCCAATCTAATCGCCAGTACATTATATAAGTAGGAAAGAAAACCCAAAATCTTAAAGCACCTGGTATTCCTAGCCGGTCTCTCATCCAAGTACTAACCAGACCTAAGCCTGCTAAGATTCAGAGATTGGGCATTGACTCTTTTTTTTTGGGCAAAATTATTATATAATTTGTGAAATTTTCAAAAAAGTTTAAAGCACCTGGTATTCCCAGGCAGTCTCCCATCCATGTACTAACCAGGCCCAAACCTGCTAATATTCAGAAATCGGGCATTGACTCTATTTTTTGGCAAAATTATTATATACTAAGTGAAAATTTTCCAAAAAGTTTAAAGCACCTGGTATTCCCAGGCAGTCTCCCATCCATGTACTAACCAGACCCAAACCTGCTAATATTCAGAGACCGGCATTGACTCTATTTTTTGGCAAAATTATTATATACTAAGTGAAAAATTTCCAAAAAGCTTACAGCACCTGGTATTCCCAGGCGGTCTCCCATCCAAGTACTAACCAGACCTAAGCCTGCTAAGATTCAGAGATTGGGCATTGACTCTTTTTTTTTTTGGGCAAAATTATTATATAATTTGTGAAATTTTCCAAAAAGTTTAAAGCACCTGTTATTCCCAGGCAGTGTCCCATCCATGTACTAACCAGGCCCAAACCTGCTAATATTCAGAAATCGGGCATTGACTCTATTTTTTGGCAAAATTATTATATACTAAGTGAAAATTTTCCAAAAAGTTTAAAGCACCTGGTATTCCCAGGCAGTCTCCCATCCATGTACTAACCAGACCCAAACCTGCTAATATTCAGAGACCGGCATTGACTCTATTTTTTGGCAAAATTATTATATACTAACTGAAAAATTTCCAAAAATCTTACAGCACCTGGTATTCCCAGGCTGTCTCCCATCCAAGTACTAACCAGGCCCAAACCTGCTTAGCTTCCGAGATCAGACGAGATCGGGCATAGCCAGGTTGGTATGGCCATAAGCAAAGACTGCCGCAAAGAGAAGGCTATTTAGAGATCAGCCAATCTAATCGCCAGTACATTATATAAGTAGGAAAGAAAACCCAAAAGCTTAAAGCACCTGGTATTCCTAGCCGGTCTCTCATCCAAGTACTAACCAGACCTAAGCCTGCTAAGATTCAGAGATTGGGCATTGACTCTTTTTTTTTTTTGGCAAAATTATTATATAATTTGTGAAATTTTCCAAAAAGTTTAAAGCACCTGGTATTCCCAGGCAGTCTCCCATCCATGTACTAACCAGGCCCAAACCTGCTAATATTCAGAAATCGGGCATTGACTCTATTTTTTTGGCAAAATTATTATATACTAAGTGAAAATTTTCCAAAAAGTTTAAAGCACCTGGTATTCCCAGGCAGTCTCCCATCCATGTACTAACCAGACCCAAACCTGCTAATATTCAGAGACCGGCATTGACTCTATTTTTAGGCAAAATTATTATATACTAAGTGAAAAATTTCCAAAAAGCTTACAGCACCTGGTATTCCCAGGCGGTCTCCCATCCAAGTACTAACCAGACCTAAGCCTGCTAAGATTCAGAGATTGGGCATTGACTCTTTTTTTTTTTTTGGCAAAATTATTATATACTAAGTGAAAATTTTCCAAAAAGTTTAAAGCACCTGGTATTCCCAGGCAGTCTCCCATCCATGTACTAACCAGACCCAAACCTGCTAATATTCAGAGACCGGCATTGACTCTATTTTTTGGCAAAATTATTATATACTAACTGAAAAATTTCCAAAAAGCTTACAGCACCTGATATTC
>NC_068395.1:18842688-18845188 GCF_023724105.1 Carassius gibelio
CTTCCACTAAAATTGGTGCTACATCATTTTTATATAATTTGTACCATTCTGTCCCTATCCCATCACTTCCTGGGCTTTTCCCACTTCTTAAACCTTCTATTGCAGCTATAACCTCTTCTTCCTCTATCTCTCTATCACACCATCCCTTTTCTTCTTCCCCTAGCTCCCTCTCTACACACTTCAATACGTCCTCTATACTTGCCTCATCCACACATCCTCTCATATACAACTCACCATAAAACTCTTGCACCCTCTCCAATATATCTACATAGTCTGTTATTATCTCTCTCTTTTTTGAATATATTTCATGGATATATGTCTTACCTTGCCTTCTTTTTTCTAAACCCAGGAAATACCCTGTGCACTTTTCTCCTTCCAGTGCATATTTCGCCTTACTCCTTAAAATTGCTCCTTTGCATTTTTCTTTCTCATATCTCTCTAACCTCATATTTGCTTCTATATACTTTTCCATGCAATATCCTTCTTCATCATCTACTCTGCTGAGTTCTATCCTCACTTGCTCTCTAAGCTCCCTTTCCTCTTTCATCATCCTCTCTTTTCTTTTCTTACTATACCTTATGCTTAAAGCTTTAATTTTATTTTTTACCTCCTCCCATCTCTTACCAATGTCATTATTAAATTCATCTTCCTCCAAGCATTCCTCCAACCACTGATTTTCCTGAAGTAGTAACACTTTCATCTGTTGTTTATACTCCTCTTCTTCAATATACACTGCATTTAGTATCCACATCCCTCCACCCACCTCTCTCCTTCCGACTTTGATCCTAAACCTAACCCCATCATGATCACTAAAGTTATTCTGCTGATGTCTTATTTCATCAATGTAACTTATGGTATCTCCCTGCACTATCACTAAATCAATCCTACTCTGCTTTAATATCCCTTCTCTCATCTGCCTCCTTGTGAACTCTCTCTTCTCCGGATTCTCATGTCTCCATACATCAAGTAATCCCTTATCCCTCATTACTTCCATTAACATTAATCTTGATTTTTCCCACCTGAAACTCCCTCCTTTCCCAACATCCAATCTACTACATATAATGTTAAAGTCGCCTACTATTATGCACCTTCCAACAATTAGATCCCTTAGCTCCTCAATACAACATCTCTTATCATTTTCCACGTTGGGAACATATATATTAATTAATCTGAATTCAATACCTCTGAATTTAAATTCTATAACTAAAATTCTCCCTATCTGATCTCTGTACACCTGCCTTACATTTTCAATCCTATCTTTTTTAATCATTATCGCTACACCCCTTGCATTTTTTGCACCATTATTAAAGTATATATCTCCCTTCCATAAATCCTTTACTTCTCTCACTTTTTCATCATCCCAATTTGTTTCTTGAATACAAATTATATCACTCCTATACGTAAATTTTAATTCCTTCAACTTGTTAATATTCCTTAACCCATTTGCATTTACTGAAGTTACAGAAACCATGCCAGCAAACCAAAGAAAAAATTATATATATATATATTTCTTTTTTAACCCAAAACATATAATGCCCTTATAGAATTCATGTACCAGAGCGTTGTTCTTTTATCAGTTCAATTCTGTCCTTATCTCTCTCCGCCTTTCTTTTGACAGTCAGTTTTTGTAGTGTTGTCTGCATTCGTTGAGGAATCTTACTTTCTTTCCTTTGAGGTACTGCTTGTTGCTCTACTTTTTTCTCTTGTTTAGTTCCCAGTAGCTTTACATCCTCTTCATACTCTTCCTCCTCTTCGTCTTGTTCATCTTGCTTCTCCTCCTCTTCTTCCTCCTCCTCCCTCCTTTCTCCATCATCGGCCTCCTCACCAGCTGTTCCAGCTCTCTGTCCCCTTACAGCTCCATCCTGTCCATTACCACTTTCTCCTCCATATTTTGTAACCTCCATGTCATCCTCGCTCACTGTGCTTTGCTTCTCTGTTTGATCGTCTTCCCTCCTCTCATCGTCTTCACTTTGCTCACCCTCCTCCTCTATTACTCTCTCTGTTTGCTCTCCACACTCCCTTGCATAGTGGCCTACCTTGCCACATGAAAAACATTTAAACTCTGGGCATTCTCGAAATAAATGTCCTGTTTTAATGCACAACCTGCATACACGCACCTGCCTGTCGTGTATGACACGAAAGTACTCTGTGCCTCTTAATGTTTCAAACCTGGTTGAATATGGGAGTGAGCGAACTTCATCAGTGAACCGGACTTTTAAAAATCTTGTTCCATCTAAAATATCAGTTCCTGGCCATACCCGGCGCTTAATGGCGGACAGTGGTTTAACTCCCCATTCTTCCAGCTTTGCAAAAATCTTCTGATCTTCCAAATAAACCGGCAGGTTAATAAATGACACTACCATTTCATTGTTCACAATGTCTCTGGCGTGCACCATTGCTCCTTTTACTCTAACACCGTCCATCAGTTTACTCTTTGCCATATCATCCTTCATTGTAAGTTCGTATGACCTTTCTCCTCTCACTCTGCATCCCACCACTT
>NC_068395.1:18850188-18877688 GCF_023724105.1 Carassius gibelio
AGAGACCGGTATTGACTCTATTTTTTGGCAAAATTATTATATACTAACTGAAAAATTTCCAAAAATCTTACAGCACCTGGTATTCCCAGGCTGTCTCCCATCCAAGTACTAACCAGGCCCAAACCTGCTTAGCTTCCGAGATCAGACGAGATCTGGCATAGCCAGGTTGGTATGGCCATAAGCGAAGACTGCCGCAAAGAGAAGGCTATTTAGAGATCAGCCAATCTAATCGCCAGTACATTATATAAGTAGGAAAGAAAACCCAAAAGCTTAAAGCACCTGGTATTCCTAGCCGGTCTCTCATCCAAGTACTAACCAGACCTAAGCCTGCTAAGATTCAGAGATTGGGCATTGACTCTTTTTTTTTTTGGCAAAATTATTATATAATTTGTGAAATTTTCCAAAAAGTTTAAAGCACCTGGTATTCCCAGGCAGTCTCCCATCCATGTACTAACCAGGCCCAAACCTGCTAATATTCAGAAATCGGGCATTGACTCTATTTTTTTGGCAAAATTATTATATACTAAGTGAAAATTTTCCAAAAAGTTTAAAGCACCTGGTATTCCCAGGCAGTCTCCCATCCATGTACTAACCAGACCCAAACCTGCTAATATTCAGAGACCGGCATTGACTCTATTTTTAGGCAAAATTATTATATACTAACTGAAAAATTTCCAAAAAGCTTACAGCACCTGGTATTCCCAGGCGGTCTCCCATCCAAGTACTAACCAGGCCCAAACCTGCTTAGCTTCCGAGATCAGACGAGATCGGGCATAGCCAGGTTTGTATGGCCGCAAGCGAAAAATGCGGCAAAGAGAGGGCTATTTAGAGATCAGCCAATCTAATCGCCAGTACATTATATAAGTAGGAAAGAAAACCCAAAAGCTTAAAGCACCTGGTATTCTTAGCCGGTCTCTCATCCAAGTACTAACCAGACCTAAGCCTGCTAAGATTCAGAGATTGGCCATTGACTCTTTTTTTTTTTTGGCAAAATTATTATATAATTTGTGAAATTTTCCAAAAAGTTTAAAGCACCTGGTATTCCCAGGCAGTGTCCCATCCATGTACTAACCAGGCCCAAACCTGCTAATATTCAGAAATCGGGCATTGACTCTATTTTTTGGCAAAATTATTATATACTAAGTGAAAATTTTCCAAAAAGTTTAAAGCACCTGGTATTCCCAGGCAGTCTCCCATCCATGTACTAACCAGACCCAAACCTGCTAATATTCAGAGACCGGCATTGACTCTATTTTTTGGCAAAATTATTATATACTAAGTGAAAAATTTCCAAAAAGCTTACAGCACCTGGTATTCCCAGGCGGTCTCCCATCCAAGTACTAACCAGACCTAAGCCTGCTAAGATTCAGAGATTGGGCATTGACTCTTTTTTTTTTTTTGGCAAAATTATTATATAATTTGTGAAATTTTCCAAAAAGTTTAAAGCACCTGGTATTCCCAGGCAGTGTCCCATCCATGTACTAACCAGGCCCAAACCTGCTAATATTCAGAAATCGGGCATTGACTCTATTTTTTGGCAAAATTCTTATATACTAAGTGAAAATTTTCCAAAAAGTTTAAAGCACCTGGTATTCCCAGGCAGTCTCCCATCCATGTACTAACCAGACCCAAACCTGCTAATATTCAGAGACCGGCATTGACTCTATTTTTTGGCAAAATTATTATATACTAACTGAAAAATTTCCAAAAATCTTACAGCACCTGGTATTCCCAGGCGGTCTCCCATCCAAGTACTAACCAGGCCCAAACCTGCTTAGCTTCCGAGATCAGACGAGATCGGGCATAGCCTTTTTTTTTTTTTTTTATCTTTTTATTTAACTTTCAATTCACAGTTTTCTATTGCATTATTCCATCCGATTGACTTTCATTTCAATACATTTGTATGATTCGTTTTTTCCAATTGATCAACTTAATTTTTCATAATCATACAGCAATAAAAATATAGAACATAAATAAAATACACACAAATATGTTTACATTTACTTAATTGACATCAGCCATTCTCAACCAGATTGTTACTCTTTACCAATTGAAACATATTTCTTCCCCCACATTTTGATGTATGAACTTATTTGTAGTCAAAAAAAAACTCTTTCCCCTCTTTATCTCCATACTTACAAATCAACTCTACATCTCTTTGTATCATTGACTTAAACATATCTTTTACTTTTACCTTTCTCCCTTCGAAATGTGCATAGTTCCTTCTTAGCACTACTGCTAGTCTGGCATGACTCAGAACAAAATTAATTAAACAAATGTCAGTTGATTTCCTTTTCCCGAAAGTTCCAAACAAAAACAATTTTCCCCATTCCTCCTCGTTCTCAACTTTGACACTCCAGTTTTCTAGTAACAGATTTTTAAGAAAATCAAAAAAATCCACCAACTCTTCACATCTTAAAAAGTAATGTAAGAAACTCTCATGGCCATTACCACATACGTCACAAATGACATTTACCTCATTATTTATTTTGTTTAACACCACATTTGTGTAAATTCTATTATGTCTTATCAGAAAGTCATTATTCTCACACTCTATACTGTTGTATTTTATGTTTAAGTTTGACCATATTTTCTTCACATCTAAATCTTCAAATACTTTCTTCCACACCTTTTCTGATGCTGGTTCTTTTATAACATCAACTATTATTCTCCTGTATATATTCTTTACACTCATATTTTTTAATTTGTTTTTCTCAGCATTATCATCCACATACATCTCCGGCATACATTTTTCCACGTTAGATACATATTCACGTTCGATCATATTAGTCCACTGCAAAGGTATACTTGATTTAATTTTTCCATATATTTTATTTACTTTCTCTCTGTTCTCCATTCCTTCCAGATCACACACAGTATCATAAATGCAGTTATTTTTTAGAAATCCTGGAATAACTTCATACATAATGTCCTTCACTTGTTTTATACCCCCTTCTATAAATTTACATTCATACAATGTTTTATTTTTATGTTTAATCTTTTCGTTGAGAAATAGTGGTAGATTTTTAATCACCTGTATGTCTTCACATTCATATTCTATTTTGGGAAGGAACTGTCTCCATGCCTCTAATACTTCCCGATATATTTCTGGTATTCCTTCCGTCATTGATTGCTTAAAGCCCATATACCATCCATTGTCCCCTATTCCTCCCACATCATCAATATATTTCCTTAAGAATTCCTTCCACCCATAATCCCATAGCCCTCCCATATATTTTTTCACCGTTTTTATTCTCATCGCAGCCCTTTTTATTTCTAGGTCCATCAAGCTTAAGCCTCCTTCCCATCTCTTACCCACCAATGTTTTCTGTGCAATTTTCACACCTTTTCCCTCCCATATAAAATCACATACAATTTTATTCAATTCATTCATCACCCACCCTGGCATTTCCATTACACTCATTACATAAACACAAACTGACAACAGCAGGCTATTTACTACTATTACTTTCCCATTTAACTTTAATTTCCTCCCTTTCCACGTTGCACTTACTGTTCTTATTTTATTAATTACCCCAGTCCAGGTCACATCTCTTGCCTCTTTGCTTTCGACCCCTAAATATACCCCTAATACTTTCATATATTTTTCCTCCACTCTTATCCCTACCTCTACTCTCTCTACCTCCCCTATATACATTAATTCAGATTTATCTACATTTATTTTTGCCCCTGATGCCTTCCCAAACATCTTTACTATCTCTAAAACTCTTTTTACACTGTTTCCTTCCCTCACTGTAATTGTAGTGTCATCTGCATATTGGTTTATAGTACACATTCCTCCATATGGCAACTCAATACCAACTACCCTTCTATCCCTCTTGATTAGAGTGGCTAGAGGCTCTACTGAAATTGCATATAATAATGCAGACAGGGGACAGCCCTGTCTCACTGACCTTCCTATCTTAAACCTGTCTGTTAATACTCCATTTATTTTTATGCAACTTTTTGCCTTCTCATATAGTCTCTTCACCCACCCTATCATTCTACTTCCAAATCCAAACTTCTCTAATACCTTAAATAAGTATTTGTGTTCTACCCTATCGAATGCTTTATTCCAATCTATCCCTAATACTATTCCTCCCTTCTTATCTCGTTTCATGTACTCTATCACATCCCTAACTGTCCCTATCGTGTCTGCTATATCCCTGCCTGGTATGCTGTAACTTTGTGTTGGTTGCACTATACTTCCAATCACTTTTTTCACTCTGTTCGCTAAAACTTTAGTCAGTATTTTATAATCCACATTTAATAGACTGATTGGTCTATAGTTCTCTATATTCAACCTATTCCCCTTCTTATACACCAGAGCTATCACTCCCTCTACCATTCTATCTTGCACCATCCCTGTTCTTTCCATCTCCTTGAACACTTTAACTAAAATCGGTGCTACCTCTTCTCTATATGTTTTATACCATTCAATACCAATCCCATCACTCCCTGGACTTTTTCCACTTTTCAACCCCCCTATTGCCGCTTCTACTTCCTTCTCATCTATCTCTCTATCACACCACTCTGCATCCTCCTTATTTAGAATATTTTCTACACTTTCTAATACTCCATCTATACTTCTCTCATCCACTTCTCCTCTCTTATATAATTCTCCATAGAATTCTTGAACTCTCTCCAAAATCTCTACATAGTCTTTGGTTGTTTTGCCCTCTTTTGTATTTATTTCATTTATATATGTTTTACTTTGTCTCCTTTTCTCTAGCCCTAAAAAATACCCTGTGCATTTCTCACCTTCTAATGCATATTTTGCCTTGCTTCGTAAAATAGCTCCTCTGCATTTCTCCCTTTCATATTTTTCTAGCGCCATCTTAACCTCTATATATTTTTCCATACTGTATCCTTCTTCATCTTCAGCCTTAACTAACTCCTCTCTCAATCTTTCTCTAAGCATAATTTCCTCCTTCTTCATCTTTCCTCTTCTTTTCTTACTGTATTTTATACTAATTAACTTAATTTGATCCTTTATTTCCTCCCATCTCTCCGCTATTGTACCCTCTAATCCACCGTCTCTTGTATACTCATCTATCTTCTCTTCTTCCCTATTTAATAGATCCTTCATCTGTATCTCATATTCTTCCTCTTCGATATACCCTGCATTCAATATCCACATCCCTCCTCCTACCTCCTCACTCCCTACCTTGATTCTGAACCTTACACTATCGTGATCACTTAAACTATTTACCTGATGTTTTATCCCGTCTATGTATCTAATTATTTCCTCTTCAACTAACACTAAATCTATTCTACTCTGTTTTAATATACCTTCTCTTAACTGCCTTCTAGTAAATTCTCTTTTTTCTGGATTTTCATACCTCCACACATCTATTAACCCCTTTTCTCTCATTATCTCCATCAACATTCCCCTAGACTTTTCCCATCTAAATTTTACCCCCTTTCCCACATCCAATCTGCTACATTTTATATTAAAATCTCCCACTATAATACATTTCCCCACAATCAATCCTTTTAACTCTTTCAAAATTTCCCTCCTGTCCCCTTCTATATTTGGAACACATATATTTATTAATCTAAAATCCATATCTCTATACATGAATTCAACCACCAAGATCCTTCCCCTCTGGTCTTTATACACCTCTCTTATACCTTCTACAATATCTTTTTTAAATAATATTGCCACACCTCTTGCATTTTTTGCACCATTATTATAGTATATGTCCCCTCTCCACTCTTCTCTCATCTCCTTTACTTTATCCTCCTCCCAGTTTGTCTCCTGTATACAGATTATATCACTCCGATAAGTAAATAATAGTTTTTTCATCTTGTTTTTATCCCTTAACCCATTTATGTTTATTGAAGTTACAGTGGCCATGAGAGTAACCCAGAAGAAAAACTAAACAAAACCAGGAACACATGCACAGTTCATTCATACATCACATACCCGCTCGTGGTTCTTTTATCTGCTCAACCTGTTCTCCGTCCATCTCAGACTTCCTCTTTGAACTCAGTCTTATAATCTTTGTTTTCAGTCCATCTTTCTTTTCACTGTCTCCCTTTTCTCCACCTCTGCTTTCTATCAGTTTCTGTGCAGTATTTTTCTTTGCCTCTTCTTTACCTCTTTCTTTCACATTACTTTCATCTGTCTCCTCCTCTTCTTCGATCACTTCCGACTGCTCCATCTCCTCCTCCTCCTCCTCCTCATCCGCTTCACTGAAACTTTCAGCTGTGTCTCGCCATTCCATTTTGCTTCTTCTCTCACTATCTTCAGCTCCGTCTTTCTCTCCACCGCTCACCACATCAGTTGTTTCCTCCTCTTGCTCCTCTGTCAGAACACTGCTCCTCCTTTCACCTTTTTTTTTACCGTCCACTTGCTCTCTCTCTAATCCCATCCATTCTTCACAATCTCTTGCATAATGGCCTCCACCATTGCACTTGAAGCATTTTAATTCAGGGCACTCTCTAATTATGTGCCCTGGCTTGATACAGAGTCTGCAAACACGTATTTGCCTATCATGGATGACACGAAAATATTCGGTGCCTCTCAGAGTCTCAAACTTTGTGGAGTATGGTAGTGAACATACCTGTTCTGTGAAGCGAACTTTTAAGAAACGTGTCCCATCAACTATATCTGTTCCAGGCCACACCCGGCGTTTGATTGGTGAAAGTGGTCGTACTCCCCACTCCTGTAGCTTGGCGAGTATCTTCTCATCCTCTAAATACACAGGCAGATTGATAAAGGACACCACCATATCATTATTCATTATATCCCTGGCATGCACCATCACTCCTTTCACTCTCACTCCATCCATTAGTTTCCTCTTTGCCTCTTCATCCTTCATTGTGAGCTCATAGACCCTTTCACCTCTCACCCTGCAGCCAATCACTTCTCCACACTCCTTCTTTACTCCTTTCAGTAAATCCATCATTGAAATCTTTTCAGTTCCCTCCACCTCTACTTCCACAGTCAGCTCTTTGTTGTACTTCCCTTTTGATTTTCCTTGCACTGCTCTGCTGTTTTCTTCTCCCTCTTCCCACAAATGTCCTGTGACTTTACTTGAATCCTGTTGCTTTTGGATCTCTGCTTGTTTGACTTCACCTCTTCTTTGCTCCTCCTCTTCATTCCTCCCATTGCTACTTTTTCTCATCATGGTTAGTTCTGTTTCTTTATCTGCAGCCATGCTGTGCATCTGCAGCATGCTACAATGAGAAAAATGTCAAAAAAGTCCCCCAGACAGCCTAAGCTGTCGGGGGAATTTATTAAAGTCAGCAATAACTATCCAGCAACTAATGTCCCAAACAGAAATCAAAACTGAAAACCAGGATATGTAGAAACAGACGGTTAATTTAAACAAACAGAGTTGAGCCTTTCTCCCTGTGCTGCAAGCCTATCACTTCCTGTTGGCTCTCTAGCGCTGCCAGGATGGTATGGCCGTAAGCGAACACTGCTGCAAAGAGAAGGCTATTTAGAGATCAGCCAATCTAATCGCCCGTACATTATATAAGTAGGAAAGAAAACCCAAAAGCTTAAAGCACCTGGTATTCCTAGCCGGTCTCTCATCCAAGTACTAACCAGACCTAAGCCTGCTAAGATTCAGAGATTGGGCATTGACTCTTTTTTTTTTGGCAAAATTATTATATAATTTGTGAAATTTTCCAAAAAGTTTAAAGCACCTGGTATTCCCAGGCAGTGTCCCATCCATGTACTAACCAGGCCCAAACCTGCTAATATTCAGAAATCGGGCATTGACTCTATTTTTTGGCAAAATTATTATATACTAAGTGAAAATTTTCCAAAAAGTTTAAAGCACCTGGTATTCCCAGGCAGTCTCCCATCCATGTACTAACCAGGCCCAAACCTGCTAATATTCAGAAATCGGGCATTGACTCTATTTTTTGGCAAAATTATTATATACTAAGTGAAAATTTTCCAAAAAGTTTAAAGCACCTGGTATTCCCAGGCAGTGTCCCATCCATGTACTAACCAGGCCCAAACCTGCTAATATTCAGAAATCGGGCATTGACTCTATTTTTTGGCAAAATTATTATATACTAAGTGAAAATTTTCCAAAAAGTTTAAAGCACCTGGTATTCCCAGGCAGTCTCCCATCCATGTACTAACCAGGCCCAAACCTGCTAATATTCAGAAATCGGGCATTGACTCTATTTTTTTGGCAAAATTATTATATACTAAGTGAAAATTTTCCAAAAAGTTTAAAGCACCTGGTATTCCCAGGCAGTCTCCCATCCATGTACTAACCAGACCCAAACCTGCTAATATTCAGAGACCGGCATTGACTCTATTTTTAGGCAAAATTATTATATACTAACTGAAAAATTTCCAAAAAGCTTACAGCACCTGGTATTCCCAGGCGGTCTCCCATCCAAGTACTAACCAGGCCCAAACCTGCTTAGCTTCCGAGATCAGACAAGATAGGGCATAGCCAGGTTGGTATGGCCGTAAGCGAAGACTGCCGCAAAGAGAGGGCTATTTAGAGATCAGCCAATCTAATCGCCAGTACATTATATAAGTAGGAAAGAAAACCCAAAATCTTAAAGCACCTGGTATTCCTAGCCGGTCTCTCATCCAAGTACTAACCAGACCTAAGCCTGCTAAGATTCAGAGATTGGGCATTGACTCTTTTTTTTTGGGCAAAATTATTATATAATTTGTGAAATTTTCAAAAAAGTTTAAAGCACCTGGTATTCCCAGGCAGTCTCCCATCCATGTACTAACCAGGCCCAAACCTGCTAATATTCAGAAATCGGGCATTGACTCTATTTTTTGGCAAAATTATTATATACTAAGTGAAAATTTTCCAAAAAGTTTAAAGCACCTGGTATTCCCAGGCAGTCTCCCATCCATGTACTAACCAGACCCAAACCTGCTAATATTCAGAGACCGGCATTGACTCTATTTTTTGGCAAAATTATTATATACTAAGTGAAAAATTTCCAAAAAGCTTACAGCACCTGGTATTCCCAGGCGGTCTCCCATCCAAGTACTAACCAGACCTAAGCCTGCTAAGATTCAGAGATTGGGCATTGACTCTTTTTTTTTTTGGGCAAAATTATTATATAATTTGTGAAATTTTCCAAAAAGTTTAAAGCACCTGTTATTCCCAGGCAGTGTCCCATCCATGTACTAACCAGGCCCAAACCTGCTAATATTCAGAAATCGGGCATTGACTCTATTTTTTGGCAAAATTATTATATACTAAGTGAAAATTTTCCAAAAAGTTTAAAGCACCTGGTATTCCCAGGCAGTCTCCCATCCATGTACTAACCAGACCCAAACCTGCTAATATTCAGAGACCGGCATTGACTCTATTTTTTGGCAAAATTATTATATACTAACTGAAAAATTTCCAAAAATCTTACAGCACCTGGTATTCCCAGGCTGTCTCCCATCCAAGTACTAACCAGGCCCAAACCTGCTTAGCTTCCGAGATCAGACGAGATCGGGCATAGCCAGGTTGGTATGGCCATAAGCAAAGACTGCCGCAAAGAGAAGGCTATTTAGAGATCAGCCAATCTAATCGCCAGTACATTATATAAGTAGGAAAGAAAACCCAAAAGCTTAAAGCACCTGGTATTCCTAGCCGGTCTCTCATCCAAGTACTAACCAGACCTAAGCCTGCTAAGATTCAGAGATTGGGCATTGACTCTTTTTTTTTTTTGGCAAAATTATTATATAATTTGTGAAATTTTCCAAAAAGTTTAAAGCACCTGGTATTCCCAGGCAGTCTCCCATCCATGTACTAACCAGGCCCAAACCTGCTAATATTCAGAAATCGGGCATTGACTCTATTTTTTTGGCAAAATTATTATATACTAAGTGAAAATTTTCCAAAAAGTTTAAAGCACCTGGTATTCCCAGGCAGTCTCCCATCCATGTACTAACCAGACCCAAACCTGCTAATATTCAGAGACCGGCATTGACTCTATTTTTAGGCAAAATTATTATATACTAAGTGAAAAATTTCCAAAAAGCTTACAGCACCTGGTATTCCCAGGCGGTCTCCCATCCAAGTACTAACCAGACCTAAGCCTGCTAAGATTCAGAGATTGGGCATTGACTCTTTTTTTTTTTTTGGCAAAATTATTATATACTAAGTGAAAATTTTCCAAAAAGTTTAAAGCACCTGGTATTCCCAGGCAGTCTCCCATCCATGTACTAACCAGACCCAAACCTGCTAATATTCAGAGACCGGCATTGACTCTATTTTTTGGCAAAATTATTATATACTAACTGAAAAATTTCCAAAAAGCTTACAGCACCTGATATTCCCAGGCGGTCTCCCATCCAAGTACTAACCAGGCCCAAACCTGCTTAGCTTCCGAGATCAGACGAGATCGGGCATAGCCAGGTTGGTATGGCCGTAAGCGAAGACTGCCGCAAAGAGAAGGCTATTTAGAGATCAGCCAATCTAATCGCCAGTACATTATATAAGTAGGAAAGAAAACCCAAAAGCTTAAAGCACCTGGTATTCCTAGCCGGTCTCTCATCCAAGTACTAACCAGACCTAAGCCTGCTAAGATTCAGAGATTGGGCATTGACTTTTTTTTTTTTTTTGGCAAAATTATTATATAATTTGTGAAATTTTCCAAAAAGTTTAAAGCACCTGGTATTCCCAGGCAGTGTCCCATCCATGTACTAACCAGGCCCAAACCTGCTAATATTCAGAAATCGGGCATTGACTCTATTTTTTGGCAAAATTATTATATACTAAGTGAAAATTTTCCAAAAAGTTTAAAGCACCTGGTATTCCCAGGCAGTCTCCCATCCATGTACTAACCAGACCCAAACCTGCTAATATTCAGAGACCGGCATTGACTCTTTTTTTTTTGGCAAAATTATTATATAATTTGTGAAATTTTCCAAAAAGTTTAAAGCACCTGGTATTCCCAGGCAGTGTCCCATCCATGTACTAACCAGGCCCAAACCTGCTAATATTCAGAAATCGGGCATTGACTCTATTTTTTGGCAAAATTATTATATACTAAGTGAAAATTTTCCAAAAAGTTTAAAGCACCTGGTATTCCCAGGCAGTCTCCCATCCATGTACTAACCAGACCCAAACCTGCTAATATTCAGAGACCGGCATTGACTCTATTTTTTGGCAAAATTATTATATACTAAGTGAAAAATTTCCAAAAAGCTTACAGCACCTGGTATTCCCAGGCGGTCTCCCATCCAAGTACTAACCAGACCTAAGCCTGCTAAGATTCAGAGATTGGGCATTGACTCTTTTTTTTTTTTTTGGCAAAATTATTATATAATTTGTGAAATTTTCCAAAAAGTTTAAAGCACCTGGTATTCCCAGGCAGTGTCCCATCCATGTACTAACCAGGCCCAAACCTGCTAATATTCAGAAATCGGGCATTGACTCTATTTTTTGGCAAAATTATTATATACTAAGTGAAAATTTTCCAAAAAGTTTAAAGCACCTGGTATTCCCAGGCAGTCTCCCATCCATGTACTAACCAAGCCCAAACCTGCTAATATTCAGAAATCGGGCATTGACTCTATTTTTTGGCAAAATTATTATATACTAAGTGAAAATTTTCCAAAAAGTTTAAAGCACCTGGTATTTCCAAGCAGTCTCCCATCCATGTACTAACCAGACCCAAACCTGCTAATATTCAGAGACCGGCATTGACTCTATTTTTTGGCAGAATTATTATATACTAACTGAAAAATTTCCAAAAAGCTTACAGCACCTGGTATTCCCAGGCGGTCTTCCATCCAAGTACTAACCAGGCCCAAACCTGCTTAGCTTCCGAGATCAGCCAAGATCGGGCATAGCCAGGTTGGTATGGCCGTAAGCGAAGACTGCCGCAAAGAGAAGGCTATTTAGAGATCAGCCAATCTAATCGCCAGTACATTATATAAGTAGGAAAGAAAACCCAAAAGCTTAAAGCACCTGGTATTCCTAGCCGGTCTCTCATCCAAGTACTAACCAGACCTAAGCCTGCTAAGATTCAGAGATTGGGCATTGACTCTTTTTTTTTTTTTTGCAAAATTATTATATAATTTGTGAAATTTTCCAAAAAGTTTAAAGCACCTGGTATTCCCAGGCAGTCTCCCATCCATGTACTAACCAGGCCCAAACCTGCTAATATTCAGACATCGGGCATTGACTCTATTTTTTGGCAAAATTATTATATACTTAGTGAAAATTTTCCAAAAAGTTTAAAGCACCTGGTATTCCCAGGCGGTCTCCCATCCATGTACTAACCAGACCCAAACCTGCTAATATTCAGAGACCGGCATTGACTCTATTTTTTGGCAAAATTATTATATACTAAGTGAAAAATTTCCAAAAAGATTACAGCACCTGGTATTCCCAGGCGGTCTCCCATCCAAGTACTAACCAGGCCCAAACCTGCTTAGCTTCCGAGATCAGACGAGATCGGGCATAGCCAGGTTGGTATGGCCGTAAGCGAAGACTGCCGCAAAGAGAGGGCTATTTAGAGATCAGCCAATCTAATCGCCAGTACATTATATAAGTAGGAAAGAAAACCCAAAAGCTTAAAGCACCTGGTATTCCTAGCCGGTCTCTCATCCAAGTACTAACCAGACCTAAGCCTGCTAAGATTCAGAGATTGGGCATTGACTCTTTTTTTTTTTTTGGCAAAATTATTATATAATTTGTGAAATTTTCCAAAAAGTTTAAAGCACCTGGTATTCCCAGGCAGTCTCCCATCCATGTACTAACCAGGCCCAAACCTGCTAATATTCAGAAATCGGGCATTGACTCTATTTCTTGGCAAAATTATTATATACTAAGTGAAAATTTTCCAAAAAGTTTAAAGCACCTGGTATTCCCAGGCAGTCTCCCATCCATGTACTAACCAGGCCCAAACCTGCTAATATTCAGAGACCGGCATTGACTCTATTTTTTGGCAAAATTATTATATACTAAGTGAAAAATTTCCAAAAAGCTTACAGCACCTGGTATTCCCAGGTGGTCTCCCATCCAAGTACTAACCAGGCCCAAACCTGCTTAGCTTCCGAGATCAGACGAGATCGGGCATAGCCTTTTTTTTTTATTTTTTTTTTATCTTTTTATTTAACTTTCAATTCACAGTTTTCTATTGCATTATTCCATCCGATTGACTTTCATTTCAATACATTTGTATGATTCGTTTTTTCCAATTGATCAACTTAGTTTTTCATAATCATACAGCAATAAAAATATAGAACATAAATAAAATACACACAAATATGTTTACATTTACTTAATTGACATCAGCCATTCTCAACCAGATTGTTACTCTTTACCAATTGAAACATATTTCTTCCCCCACATTTTGATGTATGAACTTATTTGTAGTCAAAAAAAACTCTTTCCCCTCTTTATCTCCATACTTACAAATCAACTCTACATCTCTTTGTATCATTGACTTAAACATATCTTTTACTTTTACCTTTCTCCCTTCGAAATGTGCATAGTTCCTTCTTAGCACTACTGCTAGTCTGGCATGACTCAGAACAAAATTAATTAAACAAATGTCAGTTGATTTCCTTTTCCCGAAAGTTCCAAACAAAAACAATTTTCCCCATTCCTCCTCGGTCTCAACTTTGACACTCCAGTTTTCTAGTAATAGATTTTTAAGAAAATCAAAAAAATCCACCAACTCTTCACATCTTAAAAAGTAATGTAAGAAACTCTCATGGCCATTACCACATACGTCACAAATGACATTTACCTCATTATTTATTTTGTTTAACACCACATTTGTGTAAATTCTATTATGTCTTATCAGAAAGTCATTATTCTCACACTCTATACTGTTGTATTTTATGTTTAAGTTTGACCATATTTTCTTCACATCTAAATCTTCAAATACTTTCTTCCACACCTTTTCTGATGCTGGTTCTTTTATAACATCAACTATTATTCTCCTGTATATATTCTTTACACTCATATTTTTTAATTTGTTTTTCTCAGCATTATCATCCACATACATCTCCGGCATACATTTTTCCACGTTAGATACATATTCACGTTCGATCATATTAGTCCACTGCAAAGGTATACTTGATTTAATTTTTCCATATATTTTATTTACTTTCTCTCTGTTCTCCATTCCTTCCAGATCACACACAGTATCATAAATGCAGTTATTTTTTAGAAATCCTGGAATAACTTCATACATAATGTCCTTCACTTGTTTTATACCCCCTTCTATAAATTTACATTCATACAATGTTTTATTTTTATGTTTAATCTTTTCGTTGAGAAATAGTGGTAGATTTTTAATCACCTGTATGTCTTCACATTCATATTCTATTTTGGGAAGGAACTGTCTCCATGCCTCTAATACTTCCCGATATATTTCTGGTATTCCTTCCGTCATTGATTGCTTAAAGCCCATATACCATCCATTGTCCCCTATTCCTCCCACATCATCAATATATTTCCTTAAGAATTCCTTCCACCCATAATCCCATAGCCCTCCCATATATTTTTTCACCGTTTTTATTCTCATCGCAGCCCTTTTTATTTCTAGGTCCATCAAGCTTAAGCCTCCTTCCCATCTCTTACCCACCAATGTTTTCTGTGCAATTTTCACACCTTTTCCCTCCCATATAAAATCACATACAATTTTATTAAATTCATTCATCACCCACCCTGGCATTTCCATTACACTCATTACATAAACACAAACTGACAACAGCAGGCTATTTACTACTATTACTTTCCCATTTAACTTTAATTTCCTCCCTTTCCATGTTGCACTTACTGTTCTTATTTTATTAATTACCCCAGTCCAGGTCACATCTCTTGCCTCTTTGCTTTCGACCCCTAAATATACCCCTAATACTTTCATATATTTTTCCTCCACTCTTATCCCTACCTCTACTCTCTCTACCTCCCCTATATACATTAATTCAGATTTATCTACATTTATTTTTGCCCCTGATGCCTTCCCAAACATCTTTACTATCTCTAAAACTCTTTTTACACTGTTTCCTTCCCTCACTGTAATTGTAGTGTCATCTGCATATTGGTTTATAGTACACATTCCTCCATATGGCAACTCAATACCAACTACCCTTCTATCCCTCTTGATTAGAGTGGCTAGAGGCTCTACTGAAATTGCATATAATAATGCAGACAGGGGACAGCCCTGTCTCACTGACCTTCCTATCTTAAACCTGTCTGTTAATACTCCATTTATTTTTATGCAACTTTTTGCCTTCTCATATAGTCTCTTCACCCACCCTATCATTCTACTTCCAAATCCAAACTTCTCTAATACCTTAAATAAGTATTTGTGTTCTACCCTATCGAATGCTTTATTCCAATCTATCCCTAATACTATTCCTCCCTTCTTATCTCGTTTCATGTACTCTATCACATCCCTAACTGTCCCTATCGTGTCTGCTATATCCCTGCCTGGTATGCTGTAACTTTGTGTTGGTTGCACTATACTTCCAATCACTTTTTTCACTCTGTTCGCTAAAACTTTAGTCAGTATTTTATAATCCACATTTAATAGACTGATTGGTCTATAGTTCTCTATATTCAACCTATTCCCCTTCTTATACACCAGAGCTATCACTCCCTCTACCATTCTATCTTGCACCATCCCTGTTCTTTCCATCTCCTTGAACACTTTAACTAAAATCGGTGCTACCTCTTCTCTATATGTTTTATACCATTCAATACCAATCCCATCACTCCCTGGACTTTTTCCACTTTTCAACCCCCCTATTGCCGCTTCTACTTCCTTCTCATCTATCTCTCTATCACACCACTCTGCATCCTCCTTATTTAGAATATTTTCTACACTTTCTAATACTCCATCTATACTTCTCTCATCCACTTCTCCTCTCTTATATAATTCTCCATAGAATTCTTGAACTCTCTCCAAAATCTCTACATAGTCTTTGGTTGTTTTGCCCTCTTTTGTATTTATTTCATTTATATATGTTTTACTTTGTCTCCTTTTCTCTAGCCCTAAAAAATACCCTGTGCATTTCTCACCTTCTAATGCATATTTTGCCTTGCTTCGTAAAATAGCTCCTCTGCATTTCTCCCTTTCATATTTTTCTAGCGCCATCTTAACCTCTATATATTTTTCCATACTGTATCCTTCTTCATCTTCAGCCTTAACTAACTCCTCTCTCAATCTTTCTCTAAGCATAATTTCCTCCTTCTTCATCTTTCCTCTTCTTTTCTTACTGTATTTTATACTAATTAACTTAATTTGATCCTTTATTTCCTCCCATCTCTCCGCTATTGTACCCTCTAATCCACCGTCTCTTGTATACTCATCTATCTTCTCTTCTTCCCTATTTAATAGATCCTTCATCTGTATCTCATATTCTTCCTCTTCGATATACCCTGCATTCAATATCCACATCCCTCCTCCTACCTCCTCACTCCCTACCTTGATTCTGAACCTTACACTATCGTGATCACTTAAACTATTTACCTGATGTTTTATCCCGTCTATGTATCTAATTATTTCCTCTTCAACTAACACTAAATCTATTCTACTCTGTTTTAATATACCTTCTCTTAACTGCCTTCTAGTAAATTCTCTTTTTTCTGGATTTTCATACCTCCACACATCTATTAACCCCTTTTCTCTCATTATCTCCATCAACATTCCCCTAGACTTTTCCCATCTAAATTTTACCCCCTTTCCCACATCCAATCTGCTACATTTTATATTAAAATCTCCCACTATAATACATTTCCCCACAATCAATCCTTTTAACTCTTTCAAAATTTCCCTCCTGTCCCCTTCTATATTTGGAACACATATATTTATTAATCTAAAATCCATATCTCTATACATGAATTCAACCACCAAGATCCTTCCCCTCTGGTCTTTATACACCTCTCTTATACCTTCTACAATATCTTTTTTAAATAATATTGCCACACCTCTTGCATTTTTTGCACCATTATTATAGTATATGTCCCCTCTCCACTCTTCTCTCATCTCCTTTACTTTATCCTCCTCCCAGTTTGTCTCCTGTATACAGATTATATCACTCCGATAAGTAAATAATAGTTTTTTCATCTTGTTTTTATCCCTTAACCCATTTATGTTTATTGAAGTTACAGTGGCCATGAGAGTAACCCAGAAGAAAAACTAAACAAAACCAGGAACACATGCACAGTTCATTCATACATCACATACCCGCTCGTGGTTCTTTTATCTGCTCAACCTGTTCTCCGTCCATCTCAGACTTCCTCTTTGAACTCAGTCTTATAATCTTTGTTTTCAGTCCATCTTTCTTTTCACTGTCTCCCTTTTCTCCACCTCTGCTTTCTATCAGTTTCTGTGCAGTATTTTTCTTTGCCTCTTCTTTACCTCTTTCTTTCACATTACTTTCATCTGTCTCCTCCTCTTCTTCGATCACTTCCGACTGCTCCATCTCCTCCTCCTCCTCCTCCTCATCCGCTTCACTGAAACTTTCAGCTGTGTCTCGCCATTCCATTTTGCTTCTTCTCTCACTATCTTCAGCTCCGTCTTTCTCTCCACCGCTCACCACATCAGTTGTTTCCTCCTCTTGCTCCTCTGTCAGAACACTGCTCCTCCTTTCACCTTTTTTTTTACCGTCCACTTGCTCTCTCTCTAATCCCATCCATTCTTCACAATCTCTTGCATAATGGCCTCCACCATTGCACTTGAAGCATTTTAATTCAGGGCACTCTCTAATTATGTGCCCTGGCTTGATACAGAGTCTGCAAACACGTATTTGCCTATCATGGATGACACGAAAATATTCGGTGCCTCTCAGAGTCTCAAACTTTGTGGAGTATGGTAGTGAACATACCTGTTCTGTGAAGCGAACTTTTAAGAAACGTGTCCCATCAACTATATCTGTTCCAGGCCACACCCGGCGTTTGATTGGTGAAAGTGGTCGTACTCCCCACTCCTGTAGCTTGGCGAGTATCTTCTCATCCTCTAAATACACAGGCAGATTGATAAAGGACACCACCATATCATTATTCATTATATCCCTGGCATGCACCATCACTCCTTTCACTCTCACTCCATCCATTAGTTTCCTCTTTGCCTCTTCATCCTTCATTGTGAGCTCATAGACCCTTTCACCTCTCACCCTGCAGCCAATCACTTCTCCACACTCCTTCTTTACTCCTTTCAGTAAATCCATCATTGAAATCTTTTCAGTTCCCTCCACCTCTACTTCCACAGTCAGCTCTTTGTTGTACTTCCCTTTTGATTTTCCTTGCACTGCTCTGCTGTTTTCTTCTCCCTCTTCCCACAAATGTCCTGTGACTTTACTTGAATCCTGTTGCTTTTGGATCTCTGCTTGTTTGACTTCACCTCTTCTTTGCTCCTCCTCTTCATTCCTCCCATTGCTACTTTTTCTCATCATGGTTAGTTCTGTTTCTTTATCTGCAGCCATGCTGTGCATCTGCAGCATGCTACAATGAGAAAAATGTCAAAAAAGTCCCCCAGACAGCCTAAGCTGTCGGGGGAATTTATTAAAGTCAGCAATAACTATCCAGCAACTAATGTCCCAAACAGAAATCAAAACTGAAAACCAGGATATGTAGAAACAGACGGTTAATTTAAACAAACAGAGTTGAGCCTTTCTCCCTGTGCTGCAAGCCTATCACTTCCTGTTGGCTCTCTAGCGCTGCCAGGATGGTATGGCCGTAAGCGAACACTGCTGCAAAGAGAAGGCTATTTAGAGATCAGCCAATCTAATCGCCCGTACATTATATAAGTAGGAAAGAAAACCCAAAAGCTTAAAGCACCTGGTATTCCTAGCCGGTCTCTCATCCAAGTACTAACCAGACCTAAGCCTGCTAAGATTCAGAGATTGGGCATTGACTCTTTTTTTTTTGGCAAAATTATTATATAATTTGTGAAATTTTCCAAAAAGTTTAAAGCACCTGGTATTCCCAGGCAGTGTCCCATCCATGTACTAACCAGGCCCAAACCTGCTAATATTCAGAAATCGGGCATTGACTCTATTTTTTGGCAAAATTATTATATACTAAGTGAAAATTTTCCAAAAAGTTTAAAGCACCTGGTATTCCCAGGCAGTCTCCCATCCATGTACTAACCAGGCCCAAACCTGCTAATATTCAGAAATCGGGCATTGACTCTATTTTTTGGCAAAATTATTATATACTAAGTGAAAATTTTCCAAAAAGTTTAAAGCACCTGGTATTCCCAGGCAGTGTCCCATCCATGTACTAACCAGGCCCAAACCTGCTAATATTCAGAAATCGGGCATTGACTCTATTTTTTGGCAAAATTATTATATACTAAGTGAAAATTTTCCAAAAAGTTTAAAGCACCTGGTATTCCCAGGCAGTCTCCCATCCATGTACTAACCAGGCCCAAACCTGCTAATATTCAGAAATCGGGCATTGACTCTATTTTTTTGGCAAAATTATTATATACTAAGTGAAAATTTTCCAAAAAGTTTAAAGCACCTGGTATTCCCAGGCAGTCTCCCATCCATGTACTAACCAGACCCAAACCTGCTAATATTCAGAGACCGGCATTGACTCTATTTTTAGGCAAAATTATTATATACTAACTGAAAAATTTCCAAAAAGCTTACAGCACCTGGTATTCCCAGGCGGTCTCCCATCCAAGTACTAACCAGGCCCAAACCTGCTTAGCTTCCGAGATCAGACAAGATAGGGCATAGCCAGGTTGGTATGGCCGTAAGCGAAGACTGCCGCAAAGAGAGGGCTATTTAGAGATCAGCCAATCTAATCGCCAGTACATTATATAAGTAGGAAAGAAAACCCAAAATCTTAAAGCACCTGGTATTCCTAGCCGGTCTCTCATCCAAGTACTAACCAGACCTAAGCCTGCTAAGATTCAGAGATTGGGCATTGACTCTTTTTTTTTGGGCAAAATTATTATATAATTTGTGAAATTTTCAAAAAAGTTTAAAGCACCTGGTATTCCCAGGCAGTCTCCCATCCATGTACTAACCAGGCCCAAACCTGCTAATATTCAGAAATCGGGCATTGACTCTATTTTTTGGCAAAATTATTATATACTAAGTGAAAATTTTCCAAAAAGTTTAAAGCACCTGGTATTCCCAGGCAGTCTCCCATCCATGTACTAACCAGACCCAAACCTGCTAATATTCAGAGACCGGCATTGACTCTATTTTTTGGCAAAATTATTATATACTAAGTGAAAAATTTCCAAAAAGCTTACAGCACCTGGTATTCCCAGGCGGTCTCCCATCCAAGTACTAACCAGACCTAAGCCTGCTAAGATTCAGAGATTGGGCATTGACTCTTTTTTTTTTTGGGCAAAATTATTATATAATTTGTGAAATTTTCCAAAAAGTTTAAAGCACCTGTTATTCCCAGGCAGTGTCCCATCCATGTACTAACCAGGCCCAAACCTGCTAATATTCAGAAATCGGGCATTGACTCTATTTTTTGGCAAAATTATTATATACTAAGTGAAAATTTTCCAAAAAGTTTAAAGCACCTGGTATTCCCAGGCAGTCTCCCATCCATGTACTAACCAGACCCAAACCTGCTAATATTCAGAGACCGGCATTGACTCTATTTTTTGGCAAAATTATTATATACTAACTGAAAAATTTCCAAAAATCTTACAGCACCTGGTATTCCCAGGCTGTCTCCCATCCAAGTACTAACCAGGCCCAAACCTGCTTAGCTTCCGAGATCAGACGAGATCGGGCATAGCCAGGTTGGTATGGCCATAAGCAAAGACTGCCGCAAAGAGAAGGCTATTTAGAGATCAGCCAATCTAATCGCCAGTACATTATATAAGTAGGAAAGAAAACCCAAAAGCTTAAAGCACCTGGTATTCCTAGCCGGTCTCTCATCCAAGTACTAACCAGACCTAAGCCTGCTAAGATTCAGAGATTGGGCATTGACTCTTTTTTTTTTTTGGCAAAATTATTATATAATTTGTGAAATTTTCCAAAAAGTTTAAAGCACCTGGTATTCCCAGGCAGTCTCCCATCCATGTACTAACCAGGCCCAAACCTGCTAATATTCAGAAATCGGGCATTGACTCTATTTTTTTGGCAAAATTATTATATACTAAGTGAAAATTTTCCAAAAAGTTTAAAGCACCTGGTATTCCCAGGCAGTCTCCCATCCATGTACTAACCAGACCCAAACCTGCTAATATTCAGAGACCGGCATTGACTCTATTTTTAGGCAAAATTATTATATACTAAGTGAAAAATTTCCAAAAAGCTTACAGCACCTGGTATTCCCAGGCGGTCTCCCATCCAAGTACTAACCAGACCTAAGCCTGCTAAGATTCAGAGATTGGGCATTGACTCTTTTTTTTTTTTTGGCAAAATTATTATATACTAAGTGAAAATTTTCCAAAAAGTTTAAAGCACCTGGTATTCCCAGGCAGTCTCCCATCCATGTACTAACCAGACCCAAACCTGCTAATATTCAGAGACCGGCATTGACTCTATTTTTTGGCAAAATTATTATATACTAACTGAAAAATTTCCAAAAAGCTTACAGCACCTGATATTCCCAGGCGGTCTCCCATCCAAGTACTAACCAGGCCCAAACCTGCTTAGCTTCCGAGATCAGACGAGATCGGGCATAGCCAGGTTGGTATGGCCGTAAGCGAAGACTGCCGCAAAGAGAAGGCTATTTAGAGATCAGCCAATCTAATCGCCAGTACATTATATAAGTAGGAAAGAAAACCCAAAAGCTTAAAGCACCTGGTATTCCTAGCCGGTCTCTCATCCAAGTACTAACCAGACCTAAGCCTGCTAAGATTCAGAGATTGGGCATTGACTTTTTTTTTTTTTTTGGCAAAATTATTATATAATTTGTGAAATTTTCCAAAAAGTTTAAAGCACCTGGTATTCCCAGGCAGTGTCCCATCCATGTACTAACCAGGCCCAAACCTGCTAATATTCAGAAATCGGGCATTGACTCTATTTTTTGGCAAAATTATTATATACTAAGTGAAAATTTTCCAAAAAGTTTAAAGCACCTGGTATTCCCAGGCAGTCTCCCATCCATGTACTAACCAGACCCAAACCTGCTAATATTCAGAGACCGGCATTGACTCTTTTTTTTTTGGCAAAATTATTATATAATTTGTGAAATTTTCCAAAAAGTTTAAAGCACCTGGTATTCCCAGGCAGTGTCCCATCCATGTACTAACCAGGCCCAAACCTGCTAATATTCAGAAATCGGGCATTGACTCTATTTTTTGGCAAAATTATTATATACTAAGTGAAAATTTTCCAAAAAGTTTAAAGCACCTGGTATTCCCAGGCAGTCTCCCATCCATGTACTAACCAGACCCAAACCTGCTAATATTCAGAGACCGGCATTGACTCTATTTTTTGGCAAAATTATTATATACTAAGTGAAAAATTTCCAAAAAGCTTACAGCACCTGGTATTCCCAGGCGGTCTCCCATCCAAGTACTAACCAGGCCCAAACCTGCTTAGCTTCCGAGATCAGACGAGATCGGGCATAGCCAGGTTGGTATGGCCGTAAGCGAAGACTGCCGCAAAGAGAAGGCTATTTAGAGATCAGCCAATCTAATCACCAGTACATTATATAAGTATCAATCAATCAATCACCTTTATTTATATAGTGCTTTAAACAAAATACATTCCGCCAAAGCACTGAACAACATTCATTTGGAAAACAGTGTCTCAATATTGCAAAATGATAGTTAAAGGCAGTTCATCATTGAATTCAGTTATGTCATCTCTGTTCAGTTGAAATAGTGTCTGTTTTAATTTGCAATCAAGTCAACGATATCGCTGTAGATGAAGTGACCCCAACTAAGCAAGCCAGAGGCGACAGCGGCAAGGAACCGAAACTCCATCGGTGACAGAATGGAGAAAAAAACCTTGGGAGAAACCAGGCTCAGTTGGGGGGCCAGTTCTCCTCTGACCAGACGAAACCAGTAGTTCAATTCCAGGCTGCAGCAAAGTAGGAAAGAAAACCCAAAAGCTTAAAGCACCTGGTATTCCTAGCCGGTCTCTCATCCAAGTACTAACCAGACCTAAGCCTGCTAAGATTCAGAGATTGGGCATTGACTTTTTTTTTTTTTGGCAAAATTATTATATAATTTGTGAAATTTTCCAAAAAGTTTAAAGCACCTGGTATTCCCAGGCAGTGTCCCATCCATGTACTAACCAGGCCCAAACCTGCTAATATTCAGAAATCGTGCATTGACTCTATTTTTTGGCAAAATTATTATATACTAAGTGAAAATTTTCCAAAAAGTTTAAAGCACCTGGTATTCCCAGGCAGTCTCCCATCCATGTACTAACCAGACCCAAACCTGCTAATATTCAGAGACCGGCATTGACTCTATTTTTTGGCAAAATTATTATATACTAACTGAAAAATTTCCAAAAAGCTTACAGCACCTGGTATTCCCAGGCGGTCTCCCATCCAAGTACTAACCAGGCCCAAACCTGCTTAGCTTCCGAGATCAGACGAGATCGGGCATAGCCAGGTTGGTATGGCCGTAAGCGAAGACTGCCGCAAAGAGAAGGCTATTTAGAGATCAGCCAATCTAATCGCCAGTACATTATATAAGTAGGAAAGAAAACCCAAAAGCTTAAAGCACCTGGTATTCCTAGCCGGTCTCTCATCCAAGTACTAACCAGACCTAAGCCTGCTAAGATTCAGAGATTGGGCATCGACTCTTTTTTTTTTTGCAAAATTATTATATAATTTGTGAAATTTTCCAAAAAGTTTAAAGCACCTGGTATTCCCAGGCAGTCTCCCATCAATGTACTAACCAGGCCCAAACCTGCTAATATTCAGAAATCGGGCATTGACTCTATTTTTTGCCAAATTATTATATACTAAGTGAAAATTTTCCAAAAAGTTTAAAGCACCTGGTATTCCCAGGCAGTCTCCCATCCATGTACTAACCAGACCCAAACCTGCTAATATTCAGAGACCGGCATTGACTCTATTTTTTGGCAAAATTATTATATACTAACTGAAAAATTTCCAAAAAGCTTACAGCACCTGGTATTCCCAGGCGGTCTCCCATCCAAGTACTAACCAGGCCCAAACCTGCTTAGCTTCCGAGATCAGACGAGATCGGGCATAGCCAGGTTGGTATGGCCGTAAGCGAAGACTGCCGCAAAGAGAAGGCTATTTAGAGATCAGCCAATCTAATCGCCAGTACATTATATAAGTAGGAAAGAAAACCCAAAAGCTTAAAGCACCTGGTATTCCTAGCCAGTCTCTTATCCAAGTACTAACCAGACCTAAGCCTGCTAAGATTCAGAGATTGGGCATTGACTCTTTTTTTTTTTTTTGGCAAAATTATTATATAATTTGTGAAATTTTCCAAAAAGTTTAAAGCACCTGGTATTCCCAGGCAGTCTCCAATCCATGTGCTAACCAGACCCAAACCTGCTAATATTCAGAGACCGGCATTGACTCTATTTTTTGGCAAAATTATTATATACTAAGTGAAAAATTTCCAAAAAGCTTACAGCACCTGGTATTCCCAGGCGGTGTCCCATCCAAGTACTAACCAGACCTAAGCCTGCTAAGATTCAGAGATTGGGCATTGACTCTTTTTTTTTTTTTTTGGCAAAATTATTATATAATTTGTGAAATTTTCCAAAAAGTTTAAAGCACCTGGTATTCCCAGGCAGTCTCCAATCCATGTGCTAACCAGACCCAAACCTGCTAATATTCAGAGACTGGCATTGACTCTATTTTTTGGCAAAATTATTATATACTAAGTGAAAAATTTCCAAAAAGCTTACAGCACCTGGTATTCCCAGGCGGTGTCCCATCCAAGTACTAACCAGACCTAAGCCTGCTAAGATTCAGAGATTGGGCATTGACTCTTTTTTTTTTTGGCAAAATAATTATATAATTTGTGAAATTTTCCAAAAAGTTTAAAGCACCTGGTATTCCCAGGCAGTCTCCCATCCATGTACTAACCAGACCCAAACCTGCTAATATTCAGAGACCGGCATTGACTCTATTTTTTGGCAAAATTATTATATACTAAGTGAAAAATTTCCAAAAAGCTTACAGCACCTGGTATTCCTAGGCGGTCTCTCATCCAAGTACTAACCAGATCTAAGCCTGCTAAGATTCAGAGATTGGGCATTGACTCTTTTTTTTTTTGGCAAAATTATTATATACTAAGTGAAAATTTTCCAAAAAGTTTAAAGCACCTGGTATTCCCAGGCAGTCTCCCATCCATGTACTAACCAGACCCAAACCTGCTAATATTCAGAGACCGGCATTGACTCTATTTTTTGGCAAAATTATTATATACTAAGTGAAAAATTTCCAAAAAGCTTACAGCACCTGGTATTCCCAGGCGGTCTCCCATCCAAGTACTAACCAGGCCCAAACCTGCTTAGCTTCCGAGATCAGACGAGATCGGGCATAGCCAGGTTGGTATGGCCGTAAGCGAATACTGCCGCAAAGAGAAGGCTCTTTAGAGATCAGCCAATCTAATCGCCAGTACATTATATAAGTAGGAAAGAAAACCCAAAAGCTTAAAGCACCTGGTATTCCTAGCCGGTCTCTCATCCAAGTACTAACCAGACCTAAGCCTGCTAAGATTCAGAGATTGGGCATTGACTCTTTTTTTTTTTTTGGCAAAATTATTATATAATTTGTGAAATTTTCCAAAAAGTTTAAAGCACCTGGTATTCCCAGGCAGTCTCCCATCCATGTACTAACCAGGCCCAAACCTGCTAATATTCAGAAATCGGGCATTGACTCTATTTTTTGGCAAAATTCTTATATACTAAGTGAAAATTTTCCAAAAAGTTTAAAGCACATGGTATTCCCAGGCAGTCTCCCATCCATGTACTAACCAGACCCAAACCTGCTAATATTCAGAGAATGGCATTGACTCTATTTTTTGGCAAAATTATTATATACTAAGTGAAAAATTTCCAAAAAGCTTACAGCACCTGGTATTCCTAGGCGGTCTCTCATCCAAGTACTAACCAGATCTAAGCCTGCTAAGATTCAGAGATTGGTCATTGACTCTTTTTTTTTTTGGCAAAATTATTATATAATTTGTGAAATTTTCCAAAAAGTTTAAAGCACCTGGTATTCCCAGGCAGTGTCCCATCCATGTACTAACCAGGCCCAAACCTGCTAATATTCAGAAATCGGGCATTGACTCTATTTTTTGGCAAAATTATTATATACTAAGTGAAAATTTTCCAAAAAGTTTAAAGCACCTGGTATTCCCAGGCAGTCTCCCATCCATGTACTAACCAGACCCAAACCTGCTAATATTCAGAGACCGGCATTGACTCTATTTTTTGGCAAAATTATTATATACTAACTGAAAAATTTCCAAAAAGCTTACAGCACCTGATATTCCCAGGCGGTCTCCCATCCAAGTACTAACCAGGCCCAAACCTGCTTAGCTTCCGAGATCAGACGAGATCGGGCATAGCCAGGTTGGTATGGCCGTAAGCGAAGACTGCCGCAAAGAGAAGGCTATTTAGAGATCAGCCAATCTAATCGCCAGTACATTATATAAGTAGGAAAGAAAACCCAAAAGCTTAAAGCACCTGGTATTCCTAGCCGGTCTCTCATCCAAGTACTAACCAGACCTAAGCCTGCTAAGATTCAGAGATTGGGCATTGACTTTTTTTTTTTTTTTGGCAAAATTATTATATAATTTGTGAAATTTTCCAAAAAGTTTAAAGCACCTGGTATTCCCAGGCAGTGTCCCATCCATGTACTAACCAGGCCCAAACCTGCTAATATTCAGAAATCGTGCATTGACTCTATTTTTTGGCAAAATTATTATATACTAAGTGAAAATTTTCCAAAAAGTTTAAAGCACCTGGTATTCCCAGGCAGTCTCCCATCCATGTACTAACCAGACCCAAACCTGCTAATATTCAGAGACCGGCATTGACTCTATCTTTTGGCAAAATTATTATATACTAACTGAAAAATTTCCAAAAAGCTTACAGCACCTGGTATTCCCAGGCGGTCTCCCATCCAAGTACTAACCAGGCCCAAACCTGCTTAGCTTCCGAGATCAGACGAGATCGGGCATAGCCAGGTTGGTATGGCCGTAAGCGAAGACTGCCGCAAAGAGAAGGCTATTTAGAGATCAGCCAATCTAATCGCCAGTACATTATATAAGTAGGAAAGAAAACCCAAAAGCTTAAAGCACCTGGTATTCCTAGCCGGTCTCTCATCCAAGTACTAACCAGACCTAAGCCTGCTAAGATTCAGAGATTGGGCATTGACTCTTTTTTTTTTTTTTTGGCAAAATTATTATATAATTTGTGAAATTTTCCAAAAAGTTTAAAGCACCTGGTATTCCCAGGCAGTCTCCCATCCATGTACTAACCAGGCCCAAACCTGCTAATATTCAGAAATCGGGCATTGACTCTATTTTTTGGCAAAATTATTATATACTAAGTGAAAATTTTCCAAAAAGTTTAAAGCACCTGGTATTCCCAGGCAGTCTCCCATCCATGTACTAACCAGACCCAAACCTGCTAATATTCAGAGACCGGCATT
>NC_068395.1:18920188-18925188 GCF_023724105.1 Carassius gibelio
TTATTATATAATTTGTGAAATTTTCCAAAAAGTTTAAAGCACCTGGTATTCCCAGGCAGTCTCCCATCCATGTACTAACCAGGCCCAAACCTGCTAATATTCAGAAATCGGGCATTGACTCTATTTTTTGGCAAAATTCTTATATACTAAGTGAAAAATTTCCAAAAAGCTTACAGCACCTGGTATTCCTAGGCGGTCTCTCATCCAAGTACTAACCAGATCTAAGCCTGCTAAGATTCAGAGATTGGGCATTGACTCTTTTTTTTTTGGCAAAATTATTATATAATTTGTGAAATTTTCCAAAAAGTTTAAAGCACCTGGTATTCCCAGGCAGTGTCCCATCCATGTACTAACCAGGCCCAAACCTGCTAATATTCAGAAATCGGGCATTGACTCTATTTTTTGGCAAAATTATTATTTACTAAGTGAAAATTTTCCAAAAAGTTTAAAGCACCTGGTATTCCCAGGCAGTCTCCCATCCATGTACTAACCAGACCCAAACCTGCTAATATTCAGAGACCGGCATTGACTCTATTTTTTGGCAAAATTATTATATACTAACTGAAAAATTTCCAAAAAGCTTACAGCACCTGGTATTCCCAGGCGGTCTCCCATCCAAGTACTAACCAGGCCCAAACCTGCTTAGCTTCCGAGATCAGACGAGATTTTTTTTTTTTTTTTTTTTATTATAAAAAATTTACATTCATTTAATTTGTTTCATACAGTTACAATCCTTGACATTATTATTCATATTTCCCCCATAGCCAGTTTACACCATTATCTTTCATTTTCAACATTGGATTCCCTCTTACAATCATTTCTATAAATTCATCCTCTTTGTTTTCCATTGAGAAATAATTCCATAACAGTCTCACAGAGTATTCCATCCTGTTTTTAAAGATTATCCACACATCAACATTTTTCCCATCATATTTCGCCATGTTTCTTCTCAACCATATTACATACTTTGCTATTGTTACACATAAATTAAAGGTATACATATTACAGTCATTATGACCAAATAAAAACATTGTTTCCCACTTCTTTTGGTCCTCATCATACTTCCCCTCCAAAATTTCTTTTGCAATTTCCTTCATTTTTCTCATAAAATCATCTAACCTTTCACAATAAAAAAACAGATGTAACAGTCCTTCCTTTTCTTTCATACACACTTTACACTTTGCATCATTTTGAATTCCTATTTTATGTAATCTCATCTCTGTTAATATACAATTGTGTCTCAATAAATAATTAAAATTCTCTAAAATTGGTTCCATATATTTCAACCTCACGTTTCCCCAAATTTCATTTTCATTTAAGTCATCATATCTTTCTTTCCAGTAGTTCAAAGCTACTGGTTTTGTAAAAGCGATAGACCTAAAAATACTATACACATTCCTTACTTTGCATAAATTAAAATGGACGTTTTCCCCATTTAACCTTTTAAAAAATACATCTGGAAATTCATTCTCATCCCCACTCTCATAGTTTTCAATTCTTTCAATCCAGTCCTTTGGTATCGCTTTCTTTAAATCCTCATATTGTCCTTCTAACTTCCTTCTCCACACCCTTTTGCCCCCCTCTCTCAATGCATCCACAACTGCCTGTAAAGGTACATAACCCTCTATCACCTCATACAATAGATCTTTTATTTGTCTCAAACCACAATCCCACCATTCTTTATAATACATGACCTTGCCGTCCCTTATGATATTCGGATTTAAAAACAAAGGTTGTTCTAAAAGCTGGGCCCTTCCTTTAGGTAAAATCAGTACATTTTCTAAAAATTCCCCCCATGATTCCAAAACCTCCACATAAAAACATGGCAGACCTTTTAACATCCAGCTTTTCATTTTCATCCATAAAACATTACATCCCATATTACATTTTTCCAGGTAATATTCCATGACTCTTTTCCAAATTACATCACTTTTGCTCTCTAGAAACTTCTGAACTGTTTTAATTCTCAGCGTTCTCATTCTTAAAAATGGATCTAAAAGTCCCAATCCTCCCTCCTTTATGTTTCCAAGTAATGTATCATATGCAATCTTAGCCCTTCCATTTCCCCATAAAAACTTTAAAACCAATTCTTTCATTTTTTTGTAGTACAGATGAGGCAATGGGGTTACTCCCAACACATACCAGACTTTCGACAGCATCAATGAATTTATAATTAAAACTTTCCCCCTTAGCTTTAAATTTCTAACTTGCCAAAATCTCAGTCTTTTTCCAATTCCATTTAAAACACCTTCCCAATTCAAAGTGTCTGCCTTATTAGAATCAATACCAACCCACAACCCCAAAATCTTGATGTGCTGCATTTCCTCCTTGAATTGTATATGCTGCGGTATTTCCTCTACTCTGCCAATCCTCATACACACACTTTTCCCCACATTTACTTTGGCTCCCGACCCTTTACAATATCTTTCTAAAATCCCCATTGCCCTATCAATACTTTGGATGTCTTCTACCAACAAGGTTGTATCATCTGCATACTGATACACTGCTTCTCTTTGGAAATGGTTCTTTATTTGTATTCCTTTGATTTCTCTGTCTGCCTTAATAGCCAAACCAAGTGGCTCGGCTACCAGAGAGTAAAGTAAGGCAGACAGTGGGCATCCTTGCCTGATCGACCTTGTTGGTTGAAAACAATCCGTTAAAAAACCATTGCATTTTATGCATGTTAACACATCTGAGTAAAAAATCCAAATCCATTTTCTAAAATTTTCTCCAAAACCAAAAGCCTTAAGAACATCAAATAAAAACTCATGCTCTACCCTGTCAAATGCCTTTTCTAAATCCAGACTTATTAAAAATCCCCCCTTTCCCTTCTCCTTCATATAATAAATTGTGTCTCTTATACTTTTAACCACATCTACTATATCTCTTCCTTGCACCCCGTATGCCTGTGTTGTTTTTATTATTTTTGGTAAAACCTTTTTTAATCTGTTTGCTAATACTTTTGCTAATATTTTAAAATCTGTATTCAAACATGGATATAGGTCTAAAATTTTTAAGATCTTTTGGATTACCGCTTTTTTTGTAAATCATTTTTACCATGCCTATCTTCATTTTTTCACTCAACACCCCCTTCTTGAAAATTTCTTCAAAAACTTCTTTTAAAATTGGCACTAACATTTCTCTAAAAGTTTTATAAAATTCATTAGTCAAACCATCCACACCAGGGCTCTTTCCAGGTTTTAACTGTTGAATTGCCATATCTATTTCTTCTTCCTTAATTTCTTCATCACACAAAATCCTGTCCTCACCTGTTAACTTAGATTTAATTTGTTTAATCAAAAACTCCTCATCATTTTTTCCTATACCTTGTCCCTTAAACATGTCCATGTAATATTGCTTTACTGTTTTCAAAATTTCTTTAGTTTCTGTTTCTATTTCCCCTTTTTTATTTAAGACTTCTTTCAATAGATCAGCCTTCTGCCTATTTTGTTCTAAATTAAAGAAAAATTTTGTGCATCTTTCTCCCTCTACTGCATATTTTGCTTTACTTCTTATAATTGCACCCTTACATTTTTCCTCTTCTAATATCTTTAATTTATCTTGTAGCATTATTATTTTTTCAATTTCCTCTTTTCCATTGCTTTCTGACACTTTACTTAACTCATTATTCAGGAGTTTGGTTAATTCGGTTTCCTTCTGTCTTTCTAATTTTCTGACATTTTTGCTGTATTCTATTGAAAATGTCTTTATTTCCCACTTAACACTATCCCACCATACTCTTTTCTCTTCCCTATACATTCTATTAATTTTGCTTTCTTCCACAATCCCTTTATACTTTCCTGATATGCATTACTCTTTAAAATCTTTGCATTTAAAACCCACACTCCCCCTCCCCTTTTCACACTTGAAGAATCTAATGTTAAAAATAAGAGAGAATGATCACTAAGACCAACTCGTTTATAATAAACATTAGTAATATTCCCTTGCATTTCCTCTGTACATAAAATATAATCAATCCTACTTTGTTTCAGTTCTTTTAAAACAAATTGTCTTCTTGAAAATTGCCTACTCGTTCTATTTCTTTCTCTCCACACATCAATCAATTTAAAATCCCCCATCAGTTTGTTCAACTCCTCCCTTCCCTTATCAGTCTTAAAAACCATATTACTTGCTAAGTCTAATTCTGTAAAAACAGTATTAAAATCCCCCATTAAAATCACCCTTTCATTAATTCTTACATTTGCAGATATTGTTTTAAAAAATTCCACCTTTTGCTTTTCTTCATTTGGAGCATGTATGTTACATATTGTACATCTCTCATTTCCTTTTTCTATTTCAACAGCTAAACATTTCCCTGCTCCATCATTAAACACCACACTTTCTTTTTCACACACCTCTCTTCTTATTAAAATAGCAACCCCTTTCCCAGTTTTCTCTGTACCATTATTACAATGTATATTCCCATCCCATAAATTTTCAAACCTTTTAACACAATAATTTTTCCAATTCGTTTCTTGTAATACAAATACATCCACCCCTCTACATAATTCCCTCATATTTTCAAATTTCTCCACATCCATTAAACCTTGTGCATTAAATGAAACAACTCTTAAAAACATAAAAACAATATAAAATAAATAATTAAAACATTTCATTTTTTTTTTCAGTCATGCTCCATATCTCTCAGTACATCAAATCTGTTCTCACAACCCTCCTTGTCTTTTAATATTCCTTGCCTTAAAAATCTTTTCTTTGCAATGTCTATATTGGGTGTTACCTTTAAAGTTCTTCTTCTTTGTATTCCTTCTCGTTCTTTCCTACGTTTCTCTTCTCCTTTTCTCTCCATTCTCCTCTCCTGATAACCTTCCTCGTCGTTTTGTTGTTCCCCATGTTCCTCGCTCATATCCATAGTCTTTTGCACAGTCCATTGAGATGTTGTTATTTCTCCATCTAGTTCTTTCTTCTTTTCTCCTGTGTCCCCCTGATGTTCTTTCTCTCCATTGTCCTCTCTCAGTCCACAGTGTTTCTCTTCTCCTTTT
>NC_068395.1:18930188-18932688 GCF_023724105.1 Carassius gibelio
CAAAATTTTTTCCTTTTTAGCCACAGTTCTTCTGTCCCATATTGCACTTTTCATTAGCATTACACACAGATTAAAAAAACTTTTGTTTTTACACTTTTTCTCCCAACCAAACATCACAACTCTGTTCCATTCCATTACATTTTCATCCCACTCCTCAGCCACATCTTTAATTAAACATTTACATTTCCTTAAAAAGTCCTCTAGCTCTCTACAATGTAAAAACAGATGTAAAATCCCCTCTTCCTCTTCCTGGCACACTTTACACAGAGCATTTTCTTCCATTCCTATTTTATTTAAAATAACATCAGTAAAAACCACTTTATGCCTTATAAAATACTCCAAACATTCCAATTTTGTTTCAACACATTTCCCCGTCATGTTTCTCCATATACACTCTTTTTTTAAATCTTTGAATTTCTGCACCCAGTATCCATTTACAATCGGCTCTTTAAAAACTTCATCTCTAAAAGCACGATAAATCATTTTCACAGTACATTCCTTAAAATCATACAGTTTTTCCCCTAATTTCACATGAATACATTTCTCTTTTGGTTCTCCTTCCATACTTTCTATTCTTTTAATCCACTCTTTAGGTATTGCATTTTTAATGATTTCATATTTATTTTTTATTTCTTGTTCACTGTAATCTTCTTTTGCCTCCTCCATTGCATCCACAATAAATTGTGTCGGTAAAAATCCTTCTTTAAATTCATATAAAACATCTCTCACTCTCGTTATCCCCACATCCATCCATTTCTTTAAAAACATTTCTTTGTCTTGTTTTAAAATGTTTTTGTTTAAAAACAGAGGTTGATTTAAAATGTTTTCTCTCCCATGTGGATCATACTCTACTCTGTCTAAAAATTTTCCCCAGGCACTAAACATTTCTCTATAAAACTCTGGTAATCTTTCTGTCATCCAATTCTTCGTTTTCATCCATAAAATTCCATCCCCCATGTTAAAATCCCCACATTTGTTTAAAAAATACTCCATTGTCCTTTTCCATGCTGTTTTGTGACCCTCATCCAGATATTTTTTTACTATTTTAATTCTTAAGCTATTTTTTCTCTGTTCAACATCAATTAATCCCATCCCTCCTTTCCCTACTTCTCCTATTAATGTACTATATGCGATTCTTGACGGTTTACTATTCCATAAAAAATCTAAAAAACATTTTTTCAACCTTTTCTCCACCCATATTGGCATAGCAGTCACATATAAAACATACCACAACTTTGACACCATTAAAACATTTAAAATTAAAACCTTCCCTTTTAAACTTAATGTCCTCAATTTCCAAAAATTTAACCTTCTTTCAATTCCTCCTACTATTTCTTCCCACATTTTTTCTTTAACATTCCTTTCGTCTTTTCCCATTAGAACACCTAAAATCCTTATTTCTTTTGTTTCTTTAAAATGAAAATGATCCGTTAAAACATTTACTCCTCCAAATCTCACATACGTTGTTTTTTCTTCATTTAACTTGCCTCCTGATCCCCTACAAAACATCTGTACTACTTCCATTACTTTATTAACACTCTCTATATCTTTAACTATTATTGTTGTGTCATCCGCATATTGAAATATTTTTTCATTTCCCCCACTTCCTTCAATGTTTATCCCTCTTATGTCTTCATCTATTTTAATAGCTAATCCCAATGGTTCTGCAACTAAAGAATATAAAAGCGCTGATAATGGACATCCTTGTCTTATTGACCTAGTCATTTTAAAACATTCTGTTAAAAAACCATTACACTGTATTCTTGTTATTGCTCCCCTATATAAAATTGTAATCCACTTGACAAAATTATCCCCAAACCCGTACCTTCTTAAAATTCCAAATAAATATTCATGCTCCACTCTATCAAAGGCCTTTTCAAAATCCAAACTAATAACATATCCTTTTTTGTTCTTTTCTTTCATATATCTTATTCTATCTATTATACTTAAAGTTGTATCTGCTATATCTTTCCCTTTTACTCCATACACTTGATTTGTTTTAATTATGGTTGGCATTACCTCTTTCAATCTATTGGCTAAAACTTTTGTTAAAATTTTCAGATCTGTATTCAGCATTGTAATTGGTCTATAATTTTTTAGGTCTACTTTATCTCCTTTTCTTTTATATATTAACTTTATTAATCCCATCCCCATTCTCTGGTTCATTTCCTCCTTCTTAAAAATGTCTTCATATACTTCCTTTAAAATACTGGTTAAAAAATCTTTAAAAACAATATAAAATTCACTCCCCAAACCATCTATAAAAGCTTACAGCACCTTGTATTCCCAGGCGGTCTCCCATCCAAGTACTAACCAGGCCCAAACCTGCTTAGCTTCCGAGATCAGACGAGATCGGGCATAGCCAGGTTGGTATGGCCGTAAGCGAAGACTGCCGCAAAGAGAAGGCTATTTAGAGATCAGCCAATCTAATCGCCAGTACATTATATAAGTAGGAAAGAAAACCCAAAAGCTTAAAGCACCTGGTATTCCTAGCCGGTCT
>NC_068395.1:18937688-18945188 GCF_023724105.1 Carassius gibelio
AACATCCAACAAAATTTTTTCCTTTTTAGCCACAGTTCTTCTGTCCCATATTGCACTTTTCATTAGCATTACACACAGATTAATAAAACTTTTGTTTTTACACTTTTTCTCCCAACCAAACATCACAACTCTGTTCCATTCCATTACATTTTCATCCCACTCCTCAGCCACATCTTTAATTAAACATTTACATTTCCTTAAAAAGTCCTCTAGCTCTCTACAATGTAAAAACAGATGTAAAATCCCCTCTTCCTCTTCCTGGCACACTTTACACAGAGCATTTTCTTCCATTCCTATTTTATTTAAAATAACATCAGTAAAAACCACTTTATGCCTTATAAAATACTCCAAACATTCCAATTTTGTTTCAACACATTTCCCCGTCATGTTTCTCCATATACACTCTTTTTTTAAATCTTTGAATTTCTGCACCCAGTATCCATTTACAATCGGCTCTTTAAAAACTTCATCTCTAAAAGCACGATAAATCATTTTCACAGTACATTCCTTAAAATCATACAGTTTTTCCCCTAATTTCACATGAATACATTTCTCTTTTGGTTCTCCTTCCATACTTTCTATTCTTTTAATCCACTCTTTAGGTATTGCATTTTTAATGATTTCATATTTATTTTTTATTTCTTGTTCACTGTAATCTTCTTTTGCCTCCTCCATTGCATCCACAATAAATTGTGTCGGTAAAAATCCTTCTTTAAATTCATATAAAACATCTCTCACTCTCGTTATCCCCACATCCATCCATTTCTTTAAAAACATTTCTTTGTCTTGTTTTAAAATGTTTTTGTTTAAAAACAGAGGTTGATTTAAAATGTTTTCTCTCCCATGTGGATCATACTCTACTCTGTCTAAAAATTTTCCCCAGGCACTAAACATTTCTCTATAAAACTCTGGTAATCTTTCTGTCATCCAATTCTTCGTTTTCATCCATAAAATTCCATCCCCCATGTTAAAATCCCCACATTTGTTTAAAAAATACTCCATTGTCCTTTTCCATGCTGTTTTGTGACCCTCATCCAGATATTTTTTTACTATTTTAATTCTTAAGCTATTTTTTCTCTGTTCAACATCAATTAATCCCATCCCTCCTTTCCCTACTTCTCCTATTAATGTACTATATGCGATTCTTGACGGTTTACTATTCCATAAAAAATCTAAAAAACATTTTTTCAACCTTTTCTCCACCCATATTGGCATAGCAGTCACATATAAAACATACCACAACTTTGACACCATTAAAACATTTAAAATTAAAACCTTCCCTTTTAAACTTAATGTCCTCAATTTCCAAAAATTTAACCTTCTTTCAATTCCTCCTACTATTTCTTCCCACATTTTTTCTTTAACATTCCTTTCGTCTTTTCCCATTAGAACACCTAAAATCCTTATTTCTTTTGTTTCTTTAAAATGAAAATGATCCGTTAAAACATTTACTCCTCCAAATCTCACATACGTTGTTTTTTCTTCATTTAACTTGCCTCCTGATCCCCTACAAAACATCTGTACTACTTCCATTACTTTATTAACACTCTCTATATCTTTAACTATTATTGTTGTGTCATCCGCATATTGAAATATTTTTTCATTTCCCCCACTTCCTTCAATGTTTATCCCTCTTATGTCTTCATCTATTTTAATAGCTAATCCCAATGGTTCTGCAACTAAAGAATATAAAAGCGCTGATAATGGACATCCTTGTCTTATTGACCTAGTCATTTTAAAACATTCTGTTAAAAAACCATTACACTGTATTCTTGTTATTGCTCCCCTATATAAAATTGTAATCCACTTGACAAAATTATCCCCAAACCCGTACCTTCTTAAAATTCCAAATAAATATTCATGCTCCACTCTATCAAAGGCCTTTTCAAAATCCAAACTAATAACATATCCTTTTTTGTTCTTTTCTTTCATATATCTTATTCTATCTATTATACTTAAAGTTGTATCTGCTATATCTTTCCCTTTTACTCCATACACTTGATTTGTTTTAATTATGGTTGGCATTACCTCTTTCAATCTATTGGCTAAAACTTTTGTTAAAATTTTCAGATCTGTATTCAGCATTGTAATTGGTCTATAATTTTTTAGGTCTACTTTATCTCCTTTTCTTTTATATATTAACTTTATTAATCCCATCCCCATTCTCTGGTTCATTTCCTCCTTCTTAAAAATGTCTTCATATACTTCCTTTAAAATACTGGTTAAAAAATCTTTAAAAACAATATAAAATTCACTCCCCAAACCATCTATAAAAGCTTACAGCACCTTGTATTCCCAGGCGGTCTCCCATCCAAGTACTAACCAGGCCCAAACCTGCTTAGCTTCCGAGATCAGACGAGATCGGGCATAGCCAGGTTGGTATGGCCGTAAGCGAAGACTGCCGCAAAGAGAAGGCTATTTAGAGATCAGCCAATCTAATCGCCAGTACATTATATAAGTAGGAAAGAAAACCCAAAAGCTTAAAGCACCTGGTATTCCTAGCCGGTCTCTCATCCAAGTACAGACCTAAGCCTGCTAAGATTCAGAGATTGGGCATTGACTCTTTTTTTTTTTTTTGGCAAAATTATTATATAATTTGTGAAATTTTCCAAAAAGTTTAAAGCACCTGGTATTCCCAGGCAGTCTCCCATCCATGTACTAACCAGACCCAAACCTGCTAATATTCAGAGACCGGCATTGACTCTATTTTTTGGCAAAATTATTATATACTAAGTGAAAAATTTCCAAAAAGCTTACAGCACCTGGTATTCCCAGGCGGTCTCCCATCCAAGTACTAACCAGGCCCAAACCTGCTTAGCTTCCGAGATCAGACAAGATAGGGCATAGCCAGGTTGGTATGGCCGTAAGCGAAGACTGCCGCAAAGAGAGGGCTATTTAGAGATCAGCCAATCTAATCGCCAGTACATTATATAAGTAGGAAAGAAAACCCAAAATCTTAAAGCACCTGGTATTCCTAGCCGGTCTCTCATCCAAGTACTAACCAGACCTAAGCCTGCTAAGATTCAGAGATTGGGCATTGACTCTTTTTTTTTTGGCAAAATTATTATATAATTTGTGAAATTTTCCAAAAAGTTTAAAGCACCTGGTATTCCCAGGCAGTGTCCCATCCATGTACTAACCAGGCCCAAACCTGCTAATATTCAGAAATCGGGCATTGACTCTATTTTTTGGCAAAATTATTATATACTAAGTGAAAATTTTCCAAAAAGTTTAAAGCACCTGGTATTCCCAGGCGGTCTCCCATCCAAGTACTAACCAGGCCCAAACCTGCTTAGCTTCCGAGATCAGACGAGATCGGGCATAGCTTTTTTTTTTTTTTTTATTATTCAATAATTTCACATTTGACATATACATAAATTCCAATGCGTATCACATCATTATCATATTCACTCATTCTATATTCATTATTGAATTTCACCCTCCATTATACGCTTATACTTACAATCCTAATTATCCATGCATATTTATCATATGTTCTTTAAAGCATTGCAGAACTCTAGCATTGTTCCCCGTAATTATATTATAAAACCCCTCAGTTTGCCCATTCATACTTAAATATTCATATATAATCTGTATATTCCTTTCCAATTTCCTTCTAAAAAAGACCCACATATCAACATTACCTTGTTTTCCTTTCATCACATTACGTCTACCCCATATTGCATACCTCGCCACGTTTAAAATAAAATTGACAATATATTTATTTTTGCCTCTTCCTTTTAAACCCAGTAAAAATACCTTATACCATTCAATTTGTTGTTCAAATTCCTCTCCCAAGATTCCCTCTATAAATAATTTAATTCTCCTAATAAAATCCTGAAGATTTGAACACAATAAAAACAAATGTAGCACCCCTTCATCTTCCTTTCCACAGACATCACATCTTGCATTCTGTACAATCCTCATTTTACATAACCTCATTTTTGTGTAAATTACATTATGTCTTAAGAGAAAATTAAAATTCTCAATTATTGGGTCCATGTATCTTATTCTTAAATTCCCCCAAATGTCATCAGATTCAGTCCCTGGGAATAACCTATTCCAAAAGCCATTTGCTATTGGTTGGACAAAAATCCTCCTTCTAAAGAAATTATAAAACACTTTTAAAGTACATGATTGAATTAAAATTTTACTCTCACTTTCCCCTAAACACACTTCAACCTTTCCCAGTCCTTCATCCTCTTTTATAATTCCTTCAATCCATTCCTTTGGAACTGCTTTTTTTATTTGATCAAATTGTTGTTTCACCGTACGTCTCTCTACCTCTTCCCCAATCCCCTCAATTTCATCCATTATGCCTTGTACTGGTATAAAGCCATCTATAACCTCATACAGAATATCTCTAACTTTAATTATCCCAGCTGCAATCCATTTTTAAAAATATAATTCCTTAACTTCATATAAAATATTGGAATTTAAAAACAATGGATGATTCAAAAACTCATTCTTTCCTTCTGGCTTATACACAACTGTTGGTAAAAATTCTTTCCAAGCCTCCAGAACCTCTCTATAGAATTCTGATACCCCCTTTAACATATGTTCTTTCAATTTCATCCATATTATTCCCTCTCCCATATTAAGACCTCCACACTTGTTTAAGAAATATTTCATTCCCTCCTTCCACTCTTGTTTATTATCTCTATTTAAAAATTTCTTCATTATCTTAACCCTTAAACTCTTCATTCTTATACCCGGATCCAACAAACCCAAACCTCCCTTTTCAACAGGCCCTATCATCGTGTCGTATGCAATCTTTGCTGGTTTCCCCTCCCATATAAAATTTAAAATAGACTTTTTCAACCTCTTATAAACCCAAATTGGTAATGAAGTGACCTCTAACGCATACCAAATTTTTGAAAGCATTAGCGCATTCACAACCAAAATTTTGCCTCTCAAGTTCAACACTCGTTGTTTCCAAAAAGTCAACTTTCTCTCCATTCCTCCTACAATCTCATCCCATATTATGTCTCTCGTTTTCTTTTCATCCTTTCCAATTCTAATTCCCAAGATTTTCATATTTTCCACCTCCTCTTTAAAATTAAAATAGCCAGATAATTGTTCTGCCTTCCCTATTCTCATTACTACGGTTTTTTCTATATTTATTTTTGCTCCAGAACCCCTACAATATTTTTGTATTTTGCCCATAGCCTCATTAATACTCCCAATATCCTTTACAATCAAAGTTGTATCATCTGCATATTGATAAATTTTTTGTTCTTTTCCCCTCCCCCCAAAACCAATTCCTTTAATCTTTTCCTCTTCTGCAACTATTAAACCTAAAGGTTCCGCAACAATACTGTATAATAATGCAGATAAGGGACATCCCTGTCTTATTGACCTTGTTATGCCAAAAGCCTCTGTCACAAAACCATTACACTTCACAAAGCTAATTGCATCTTTATATAAAACTCTAATCCATTTTATAAAAATATTCCCAAAACCAAATTTCTCTAAAAGTTTAAATAAATAATCATGCTCTACCCTATCAAAGGCTTTTTCTAAATCTAAGCTCACCATATAACCTTCCTTTTTATTCTCTACCATATACCTTATTTTATCTCTTATATTACTTACTGTATCTGTAATTTCCCTCCCTATGATTGAATATGCCTGATTCGTTGTTATTATTCCCGGCAATACTTTCTTTAAACGATTTGCCAAAACTTTAGCTAAGATTTTAAAATCTGTATTTAACATTGATATCGGCCTATAGTTCTTCAGATCTGATGAATCCCCCCTTTTCTTAAAAATTAATTTCACCATTCCTCTTCTCATCAATTGACTTGCTTCCCCTTTATTGTATATTTCCTTATATATTTCTTTTAAAAATGGTATAAATATGTTCTTAAAAGCCTTATAAAATTCGCTAGTCAATCCATCTGCCCCCGGACTTTTCCCATTATTCAGCTGTGATATTGCTACCTCTACTTCTTCATCGGAAATGTCCCTATCACACATTTCTTTATCCTCCCTCGTTACTTTTGTTTTAACCTTACTTAATAAATACTCCTTTTCTTCCTCTTGCGTCCCCTCCTTTTTAAAAAGACATTCATAAAACTCCTTTATACTCCCCAATATCTCTCTAGTTCCCTTTACTCTACTTCCATCCTGTTTTACAACCTCCTTTATTATATCAGCCCTCTGTCTATTTTCCTCTAGACCAAAGAAGAATTTTGTGCACCTTTCACCTTCTATTACATGTTTAGCCCTACTTCTAATCATAGCCCCTCTACATTTTAGTTCTTCAATCTCCTTTAATCTATTCTCATATACTAAAATTGTTTCTATATCCCCTTTCTCTTTTTGTAGTTCTTCTTTCAACACCCTTCTAACACTTTGCTCTTCTCTCCTCTTAGTCATGTGTATCAAACCACTATACCTTATTGAATATTTTTTTATTTCATACTTTACATTATCCCACCATACTCTTTTATCTTCCTCATAAATTTCATTTTCTCTCTCTTTCATTATTATTTCTACTATCTTCATTTTATACCCTTCATCTTTCAAAAGTTCATTATTTAAACACCATATTCCCTTTCCTCTCTCCACCCCTGTTTCATTCATATGTACTATTAACATCCCATGATCACTTAAAGAAGTCATCTTATAATATATTTTATCCATCTTCCTCTCCATGTTTTTTGTAATTAATATAAAATCTATTCTACTTTGCTTCATTTTATCCTTCACCAATTGTCGTCTTGAAAAATCTTTTATACCCTCATTCCTCTCTCTCCATATATCAATTAGATCATATTTATCCATTAATTTAAGCAATTCTTCCCTCCCACTATCTCTTTTATAAACCATATCATTCGCTATATCCAGTCTACTAAAAACTGTATTAAAATCTCCCATTACAATAATATTTTCCCATTTCTCCATCTGACCATTTAAATCCTTAAAAAACATTTTCTTTTCTGCCTCTTCATTTGGCGCATGTACATTACACACAAAAACATTTTCCCCTCCTATAACCATTTTCACAATAATACATTTCCCTCCATTATCCCGATATATGATTTCAACATCATCATTCATGTGTCTTTTACATAAAACCGCAACGCCTTTCCCAATCCCCCCACCATTGTTATAATAAATTCCTCCTCTCCAACTTCTTTTAAAACATTCAATCATTTCATCTTTCCAAAATGTTTCTTGTAATAATTTCACATCAGCTTTTTTGCATAGCGCTTTCATTTTCCCAAATTTATCAATTTTTGTTAAACCCCTCACATTGATTGAAACAAAACAAAGAGCCATTAACAACAAAACATTCATTTTTCATACTTTTCTCCCACATTCTCCATTAAAACTCCATCTTCATTTGTACCTGAGTTTCTTCTCCTTCTCTGTCCTTTATCTCTACTTTCTCCTACATATGTTTTGGTGTCCAATATTCCTCTCTTCATTCCCCTCCTCAGCTCCTCCAAATTTACTTCTATGCATTCCTCTACTTGCTCCTTCTCCTTTTTT
>NC_068395.1:18950188-18967688 GCF_023724105.1 Carassius gibelio
CACCTTTTTGTTTTTTTCCTTCTCATCAAAACCTAACATAATGATCCTATCCAATTCTGTATCCTCTCGATCTTGCTCCCCTCCCAGGTTTACAATTATATTTTTGCATTTTTCATTGAAATCCTTCAGTGCCTTACAGTGTAGAAACGCATGTAAAAAATCTTCCTCTTCCTCATTGCATACTTTGCATATGGCACTTTGTTCCATCCCAATTTTTTTAAGTATTACATCAGTAAACAGCACCCTTTGTCTGATATAATACTCAGAATTTTCCAATTTGACCTCAATTATCTCCCCTTTCATGTTTTTCCAAATATCTTCTTCTTTTAAACCTTCAAATGTCTTCTGCCAAAATTTGTTTGCAACAGGTTTCTTAAAAATCATGTCAATGAAAAAAACATAAAACATTTTCACTGTACATTCTTTTAAAAGCCACAATTTCTCTCCCAGTATTGCGTACACATCCTTTTCTTCTTTCCCCCCTTCCATAGTTTCAACCTTTTCTATCCATTCTTTGGGTATTGCATTTTTTATAATTTCATACTTAGTTTTAAGTTCTTGTTTATTAAATTCTTCCTTTGCTTCCTCCATCACATCTACTATATACTGCATTGGTAAAAAGCCTTCTTTATATTCATATAAAACATCTCTTACTTTGAGTATTCCAACTTCCATCAATTCTTTAAAATATATTTCCTTCCCTTGGTTTAAAATGCCGGTGTTTAGGAATAATGGCTGATTTAAGATGTTTTCTCTTCCATGTACGTTGTATTGAACGGTAGTTAAAAAATTCCTCCAAGCCCTTAAAACTTCTTTATAAAACATTGGCAACCCCTCTGTTATCCATTCTTGTGTTCTCATCCATAACACATTATCTCCCAGATTAAAATTCCCACATTTGTTTAAAAAAATCCCCATTGTTGTTTTCCATTCTGCTTTGTTTCCCTCATCCAGATACTTTTTGACTAATTTGACTCTCAGACTATTCTTCCTTTGCTCAACATCGATTAAACCCAAACCTCCTTTTCCCTCCATCCCTATTAAAGTATTGTACGCAATTCTAGCTGGTTTCCCTACCCATAAAAAATCTAAAAAACATCTTTTCAACCCTCTTTCCACCCACACCGGCATAGATGTCATATATAAAAAATACCACAGTTTTGAAGTCATTAAAACATTCAAGATTAAAACCTTCCCTTTTAAATTTAGTGCCCTCAATTTCCAAAAGTTCAGTCTTCTTTCAATGCTTCCCACTATTTCTTCCCACATGATTTCTCTAACTTTATCTTCATCTTTACCCATTAAAATTCCTAAAATCTTCATTTCTTTTACTTCCTTGAATTTAAAATTCTCTGCTAAGTCTGTCGTCTGCCCAAATCTCATATATGCAGTTTTTTCTTCATTTATTTTTCCTCCTGAACCCTTGCAAAATCTCTGTACTATTTCCATTACTTGTTTGACACTTTCTTCTTCTCTAGCAAAAATGGTAGTGTCATCAGCATATTGAAAAATTTTACACTCTTTTCCTGTTTGTTCAATCTCTATTCCTTTAATTCCCCTTTCTTGCTTTATGGCTAGTCCAAGCGGTTCTGCCACCAATGAATATAGCAGGGCTGATAAAGGACACCCTTGTCTTATAGATCGTGTTATCCTAAAACATTTTGTTAAAAACCCATTACATTTTATTGTTGTCATTGCTCCCTTGTATAAAATTTGAATCCATTTAATAAAAATCTCCCCAAACCCAAAACTTTTTAAAATATCAAATAAATATTCGTGTTCCACCCTGTCAAAAGCTTTTTCAAAATCTAAGTTAATGATATAACCTCCTTTCCTTTTATCTCTCATGTACCTTATCGTGTCTTTTATACTCATTGTTACATCCGAAATGTCTTTCCCTTTTACTCCATATGCCTGATTTGTTGTTATTATATTTGGCATTATCTGTTTTAATCTATTCGCTAAAAGTTTTGCTAAAATCTTTAAATCAGTATTTAACATTGTGATAGGTCTATAATTTTTTAATTCATTTTTTTCCCCCTTTTTCTTGTATATTACCTTCATCAATCCCATTCCCATTCTTAACATCATTCCTCCTTTTTCAAAAATCTCATCATAAACATCTCTTAAAATATCTACTAAAAGGTCTTTAAAAGTTTGGTAAAACTCACTTCCTAGACCATCAATGCCTGGGCTTTTCTTTTTGTTCAATTCATTTATTGTACTTTCTATTTCTTCTTTACTTATTGTCTGATCGCATTCTTCCTTCTCCTCTTTACTCACTTTAATTTTTATTAATTCCATTAATTCCCTTTTTTCTCTCTCCTTTACTCCTTCCGTACTAAACAATTTTTCAAAATAGTTTTTAACCTCTTCTAAAATTTCCCCACATTCATGTACCATTTCACCATTTTCTTTTCGTATTTCTTTTATAGTTTCAACTCTTCCTTTTCTTTTTTCAAGATCAAAAAAAAACTTTGTGCATTTTTCTCCTTCTACCAGATATTTAGCTTTACACCTCAACATTGCCCCCTTATATCTATTCTCTTCCATCTCTTTCAGCTCTTCTTGTATTTCTTTTATTTTTTGAATATCTTCTGTTTCATCATTTACTTGCTTCTCCAGTCTTTCTCTTATTTCCTTTTCTTTATTCTTTTTGCATTTCTGTTTTAACACACAATAACTAATAGTGATTTTTTTCACTAAAAATTTCAAGTTCTCCCACCAGATCCTTTTGTCCTCTAAATACATTTCATTCTCTTTTTCTTTTTTTATTGTATCTTTTATTGTTGCCACATAATCCTCATCCTTTAAAATGTCTGTATTTAAAACCCATACCCCTGGCCCTCTTTTCCCAACATCCCAATCCAAATGTACAAAAAAAGGCTTATGATCACTTAACCTCGTTTCTTCATACCTTAACTTCTCTATAAAACATTCTAAATTCCTTGTACATAAAACCATATCTATTCGTGTTTGATAAATGAAATTTCCTACTATTTGTCTTCTCGAGTATTCTCTTTTGTGTTCATTCCTTTCCCTCCATACATCCATTATATTGTTTTCCTCCATTAGTGATCTTAACTCTTTCCTTCCCGTATCGCTTTTGAAACCCATACCCTCCGCTATATCTTGTCTGCTAAAAACTGTATTAAAATCCCCCATCATAAGTATATATTTATAATTCCTCACAATTGTCTTGATAGTGTTAAAAAATGATCTCTTTTCTTCTTTTTTCGTTGGTGCATGTATGTTGACCAGTAATATGTTCTTCTCTTCGTAACTCATTTCCACTATCAAACATTTCCCTATTTCATCTTTGTATATTTCTTTACAGCTTACACCACTGTTTTCCCTTATTAAAATTGCCACACCTCTACCATTTCTTTCATCACCATTATTATACAGAATTTCACCATTCCAACTTTTCCTCATTTCATTTATAGACCTATCTGTCCAATTAGTTTCTTGTAGCATTATTATGTCTTCTTTTTTACACATTTCTTTTACTTTATCAAACTTTCTTACATCTTGAAGTCCTCTTGCATTAAAAGTTACCAACTTTATGAGCATAAGACAGAAAAAAGTATTCATAAAAACCATCGTTTATCATTCAATCTCCCCCATGTCCTTTAACAGTTCAAATCGGTTTACATTTTTCAACAAGTCCTCTTTAACTACTTTTTTCCTTACCCCGCCCAAACTTGGTTTTACCTTGATCGATCTTCTTCTTTTCATTTGTATCCCAGCTTTGTCCTCCTTTTCCTCTTCACTGCCCATTTCAACAGTCTGTTCTTCATTTACAATCCTTTGATGTTCTATTTTGTCTAAAAGTATTTCAATGGTCTCTGCAATTTGCATCTCCGCTTCACCCCCTTGCTGTGATTGTTTATCCTGTATGCAACTTTCTTCTCTCTGTTCTCCTTTGTCCTTATTTCCGTTGGTTTCATTAATCTGTGTTGTTGTTGTTCCTTCCTCTTGCTCCTTTTCATTGTCATGCATCTGCCCACTCACACCTTTTTCATCTTCTTCCTCGTTTCCCATCCAGCATTCACACTTGCTTAGCACCTCCTCGCAATCCGGGCATTTTACCACCCTGCAGTCCCTCGCCATGTTTCCTCTCTCATTGCATTTGTAACATATAAACTGCGGACAGTCTTTCACCATATGCTCTGGGCTCATGCACAACCTACATGTCTTTACCTGCTGGCTATGCATGACCCGAAAGTGCTGTGGTCCTTCTGCTGTGACAAACTTGGTGCTATACGGGAGTGAGATCACTTCTCTGGGGAATCTTGTTTTTACAAATCTTGTTCCATCTTCAATATTTGTGCCAGGATAAAACCGTCTCTTTATTTTAGAGATGGGGAGAACTCCCCATCCTTCCAATTTCTTTAAAATGTCCTCATCGTCCATGTAAACAGGGAGATGCATAAAAGAAACAACAAAATCTCTGTTTTGAAGTCTTGTTACCTCACAGGTTTTTCCTTTGATTAGTATTCCATTCATCAGCTCCTCTATGTCTTCCTCGGTCTCCAAAGTCACCTCATAACATCTTGTTTGTTTCGGTCGAACCGCCAAGATTTTCCCTTCTCCAACTTTTTCTGTCACTGACATTATAATATCCACTGCTCTCACATCATCCAAATCCATTAAGTCCACTGTTACTGTTGCTTCCTTTTTGTAAACTCTTTTCCAGGTTTCCTTCTTTGTTTCTTTTTCATGTCCATCTCTGTGTCTTTGTTCAAGATCGATTTCATTTCCACTCCGTGTTTCTCGTGCCATTGTTGTGGTCGTTGCCGGTAATCTATCCATTTTGAAAATTAAAGCCAAAAAAAACTCCCCCCCCAAACAGCGTGAGCTGCTGGGAGGAGAAAATAAACAAACAAAAAAAACTAAATAAAGCTTTTCCCAAAAAATAATGAACAAAACACAAATCAAAAAAGGTGAGCCTCTCTCACCAACTGCTCAAACTGCCCACTCACTTCCTGTATTACTCACTAGCGCCACCAGGATGGTATGGCCGTAAGCGAAGACTGCTGCAAAGAGAAGGCTATTTAGAGATCAGCCAATCTAATCGCCAGTACATTATATAAGTAGGAAAGAAAACCCAAAAGCTTAAAGCACCTGGTATTCCTAGCCGGTCTCTCATCCAAGTACTAACCAGACCTAAGCCTGCTAAGATTCAGAGATTGGGCATTGACTCTTTTTTTTTTTTTTGGCAAAATTATCATATAATTTGTGAAATTTTCCAAAAAGTTTAAAGCACCTGGTATTCCCAGGCAGTCTCCCATCCATTAACTAACCAGGCCCAAACCTGCTAATATTCAGAAATCGGGCATTGACTCTATTTTTTGGCAAAATTATTATATACTAAGTGAAAATTTTCCAAAAAGTTTAAAGCACCTGGTATTCCCAGGCAGTCTCCCATCCATGTACTAACCAGACCGAAACCTGCTAATATTCAGAGACCAGCATTGACTCTATTTTTTGGCAAAATTATTATATACTAAGTGAAAAATTTCCAAAAAGCTTACAGCACCTGGTATTCCCAGGTGGTCTCCCATCCAAGTACTAACCAAGCCCAAACCTGCTTAGCTTCCGAGATCAGACGAGACCGGGCATAGCCAGGTTGGTATGGCCATAAGCGAAGACTGCCGCAAAGAGAGGGCTATTTAGAGATCAGCCAAACTAATCGCCAGTACATTATATAAGTAGGAAAGAAAACCCAAAAGCTTAAAGCACCTGGTATTCCTAGCCGGTCTCTCATCCAAGTACTAACCAGACCTAAGCCTGCTAAGATTCAGAGATTGGGCATTGACTCTTTTTTTTTTTTTTTTTTGCAAAATTATTATATAATTTGTGAAATTTTCCAAAAAGTTTAAAGCACCTGGTATTCCCAGGCAGTGTCCCATCCATGTACTAACCAGGCCCAAACCTGCTAATATTCAGAAATCGGGCATTGACTCTATTTTTGGGCAAAATTATTATATACTAAGTGAAAATTTTCCAAAAAGTTTAAAGCACCTGGTATTCCCAGGCAGTCTCCCATCCATGTACTAACCAGACCCAAACCTGCTAATATTCAGAGACCGGCATTGACTCTATTTTTTGGCAAAAATATTATATACTAAGTGAAAAATTTCCAAAAAGCTTACAGCACCTGGTATTCCCAGGCGGTCTCCCATCCAAGTACTAACCAGGCCCAAACCTGCTTAGCTTCCGAGATCAGACGAGATCGGGCATAGCTTTTTTTTTTTTTCTTATTGCACAATAAAGTCTTATTTCCTTTTAAAACAGTCTTTTAACATTTTTTTTCTAAAAAAGACTCAAATCAATATTAAAAGAATAATTAACATACATTTTAAAAACAATCAAAATCATATTTTTGCAATAATACATTAAAATGAAAATATGTCATTTCAAGGAATTGATTCCCTTTTACACTTTTTTTTACAAACACTTATTTTTCATCTTTCATATTATAGTAACAAAACAGAACATTTAGAATAAGACACATCTTTATCCTAAAAAAATTGCACACTTGTATTTTTGTCTTCTTTTGTTTGACCATGTTTCTTCTGCTCCATTTAATAAACCTTGCAATGTTTAAGATGCAATTTAAAAAACACTCATTCTTGACATTTATTAAAATAGCGACCCCTCTTTTCCTTCCTATATCACAATTACTATGCATTTCTCCATTCCACAATTTTCTAATTTCATGACTTATTTTATCTTCCCACCTCATTCCTTGTAGACATAACATATCACTCTTTTTAGTCAGACACATCAATATTTCAAACCTTAGACTTTGGGATAAGTCTCTAGCCTTCAATGAAACAATACTTAGCTAACTCATTAAGGAAAACAAAGGATAAACCAATAACCACCACTCAATTAGTTCCATTGTCTTTAAAGAAAACATGTCTTGCTTCCCCCATTTCCACTTTTCCTCCTTTCCTTTAGCGCTTCTCTTCTTATTTTCTGCTTTTTAAGAACCTGTTGAATGTCTACTCCACCTTTTGTTCTTGCTTTTACACCTCTATTCAGTATTTCTATTCCTTTATTTTCCAAACCAAAAATCCTCCCCCCATTTTCCACTTCTCTTACCTCCGGCAGTATCTTCATTCCCTTATCCTCATCCTTTTCTTGATCTTTTTCATAGTCCATCCCAGTCGTGTCCACTTCTTCCTTTTCCTTAGAAAAGTCTTTGTTAATCAGATTTATTTCCTCTTTGTCTACTCCTTCTCCCGTCTCCATTTCTTGTTCTCCATCTTTGTTCTTTTCTTCATTCTCATCTTTGTTGGTTTCCTCCTCCTCCTCATTGTCCTGTTCCTCTTCCTCTCCTTGAGTCTGCCGCAGTGAATCATTTAAATGCTCAGTTGCAGTATCTCCCATCACCTCCTGTACGTCCATATTTGTGTCCTCATTTACCTTATGTTCCATCTCACATCTGCATCTCATGATTGCTTTGTCGCAGCCTTGGCACCGTGGGACTTTGCAGTCCCGCGCATAATGCCCCTGCTCAAAACAGTCTCGACATTTGAATTGTGGACAGTCCTTTTTCTCATGTTCCACACTTACACAGATCCTGCATGACTTCAATTGGTTGTCATGAATCACTCTGTAGTACTGCACTCCTTCTTCAGTCATGAACCTGGTATTATATGGCAAAGATGTCACTTCTTTTGGAAACTTTACCTTTATAAAACGTGTTCCGTCCGCCACTGTTGTCCCCGGATGATATCTCCTTCTTAGAGGCAATATGGGAGTTACTCCCCAATCTATCAGTTTTTGAATGATTTCCTCATCTTCTATATAGCTGGGCAGACTCAAGAAAGATACCATCCTTTCTGTTGCACACAGTTTCCTTATCTCACATTCTTTTCCGTTAATCATGATTCCATTCAACAGTGAATCACAGTCCAACTCACTTTCCATAGTCATTTCAAATTCATTGTTATTCTTTCTTCTTAGTCCGATCAGTTTTCCAATTCCTACTTTCTCTTCAACTGATTTAATTATCATTATTACTGTTGTGTTTTCTATATCTTTTACAGTCATTGTTAATGTTGCTTCTTTTCTGTATTGCCTCTGATACTTTGTTTGGTGGCTCAATTTCTTTATCATTTGCTGTGGTTGAGATAAATCATTTCTTTTTTCTTCACCTCCATTATTAGTTCCAGTACCTTCAGTTGTTTGTAGTTCTATTTTTCTGTCTTGTCCATTGGTTTTTCCATCTTCTTTTCTCCTTGAAACCACCTTTGCCCAAGTCTCATTCCTGCTTTCAGCATTCCCTTCATTCATATTCCTTTCCATCTCGTCAGCAACATATCCAGATTCTCTGATCCCCATCTCATGTCCATTTGACAGTCCGTGTCCTTTGTCCATTAAATCTGTCATTTTGTTGTATGAAACCCCAAACAGTATAAACTGTTTGGGGTTAAAAAAACACTAACTAATATAAACTCAACACAAACAAAAAAACAAACCAACTAATAAAACTAAACCAAACTACAAAATGGAAGAGCCTCTCTCTTCCTACTACAGCCAACTCACTTCCTGTTGCACTCTAGCGCCCTCAGGTTGGTATGGCCGTAAGCGAAGACTGCCACAAAGAGAAGGCTATTTAGAGATCAGCCAATCTAATCGCCAGTACATTATATAAGTAGGAAAGAAAACCCAAAAGCTTAAAGCACCTGGTATTCCTAGCCGGTCTTTCATCCAAGTACTAACCAGAGCTAAGCCTGCTAAGATTCAGAGATTGGGCATTGACTCTTTTATTTTATTTTTTTTTTTTTTTTGTGCAAAATTATTACATAATTTGTGAAATTTTCCAAAAAGTTTAAAGCACCTGGTATTCCCAGGCAGTGTCCCATCCATGTACTAACCAGGCCCAAACCTGCTAATATTCAGAAATCGGGCATTGACTCTATTTTTTGGCAAAATTATTATATACTAAGTGAAAATTTTCCAAAAAGTTTAAAGCACCTGGTATTCCCAGGCAGTCTCCCATCCATGTACTAACCAGACCCAAACCTGCTAATATTCAGAGACCGGCATTGACTCTATTTTTTGGCAAAATTATTATATACTAACTGAAAAATTTCCAAAAAGCTTACAGCACCTGGTATTCCCAGGCGGTCTCCCATCCAAGTACTAACCAGGCCCAAACCTGCTTAGCTTCCGAGATCAGACGAGATCGGGCATAGCCAGGTTGGTATGGCCATAAGCGAAGACTGCCGCAAAGAGAAGGCTATTTAGAGATCAGCCAATCTAATCGCCAGTACATTATATAAGTAGGAAAGAAAACCCAAAAGCTTAAAGCACCTGGTATTCCTAGCCGGTCTCTCATCCAAGTACTAACCAGACCTAAGCCTGCTAAGATTCAGAGATTGGGCATTGACTCTTTTTTTTTTTTTGGCAAAATTATTATATAATTTGTGAAATTTTCCAAAAAGTTTAAAGCACCTGGTATTCCCAGGCAGTCTCCCATCCATTTACTAACCAGGCCCAAACCTGCTAATATTCAGAAATCGGGCATTGACTCTATTTTTTGGCAAAATTATTATATACTAAGTGAAAATTTTCCAAAAAGTTTAAAGCACCTGGTATTCCCAGGCAGTCTCCCATCCATGTACTAACCAGACCCAAACCTGCTAATATTCAGAGACCAGCATTGACTCTATTTTTTGGCAAAATTATTATATACTAAGTGAAAAATTTCCAAAAAGCTTACAGCACCTGGTATTCCCAGGTGGTCTCCCATCCAAGTACTAACCAAGCCCAAACCTGCTTAGCTTCCGAGATCAGACGAGATCGGGCATAGCCAGGTTGGTATGGCCGTAAGCGAAGACTGCCGCAAAGAGAGGGCTATTTAGAGATCAGCCAAACTAATCGCCAGTACATTATATAAGTAGGAAAGAAAACCCAAAAGCTTAAAGCACCTGGTATTCCTAGCCGGTCTCTCATCCAAGTACTAACCAGACCTAAGCCTGCTAAGATTCAGAGATTGGGCATTGACTCTTTTTTTATTTTTTTGCAAAATTATTATATAATTTGTGAAATTTTCCAAAAAGTTTAAAGCACCTGGTATTCCCAGGCAGTGTCCCATCCATGTACTAACCAGGCCCAAACCTGCTAATATTCAGAAATCGGGCATTGACTCTATTTTTTGGCAAAATTATTATATACTAAGTGAAAATTTTCCAAAAAGTTTAAAGCACCTGGTATTCCCAGGCAGTCTCCAATCAATGTACTAACCAGACCCAAACCTGCTAATATTCAGAGACCGGCATTGACTCTATTTTTTGGCAAAATTATTATATACTAACTGAAAAATTTCCAAAAAGCTTACAGCACCTGGTATTCCCAGGCGGTCTCCCATCCAAGTACTAATCAGGCCCAAACCTGCTTAGCTTCCGAGATCAGACGAGATCGGGCACAGCCAGGTTGGTATGGCCGTAAGCGAAGACTGCCGCAAAGAGAAGGCTATTTAGAGATCAGCCAATCTAATCGCCAGTACATTATATAAGTAGGAAAGAAAACCCAAAAGCTTAAAGCACCTGGTATTCCTAGCCGGTCTCTCATCCAAGTACTAACCAGACCTAAGCCTGCTAAGATTCAGAGATTGGGCATTGACTCTTTTTTTTTTGGCAAAATTATTATATAATTTATGAAATTTTCCAAAAAGTTTAAAGCACCTGGTATTCCCAGGCAGTCTCCCATCAATGTACTAACCAGGCCCAAACCTGCTAATATTCAGAAATCGGGCATTGACTCTATTTTTTGGCAAAATTATTATATACTAAGTGAAAATTTTCCAAAAAGCTTACAGCACCTGATATTCCCAGGCGGTCTCCCATCCAAGTACTAACCAGGCCCAAACCTGCTTAGCTTCCGAGATCAGACGAGATCGGGTATAGCCAGGATGGTATGGCCGTAAGCGAAGACTGCTGCAAAGAGAAGGCTATTTAGAGATCAGCCAATCTAATCGCCAGTACATTATATAAGTAGGAAAGAAAACCCAAAAGCTTAAAGCACCTGGTATTCCTAGCCGGTCTCTCCTCCAAGTACTAACCAGACCTAAGCCTGCTAAGATTCAGAGATTGGGCATCGACTCTTTTTTTTTTTTTTTTGCAAAATTATTATATATTTTGTGAAATTTTCCAAAAAGTTTAAAGCACCTGGTATTCCCAGGCAGTCTCCCATCCATGTACTAACCAGGCCCAAACCTGCTAATATTCAGAAATCGGGCATTGACTCTATTTTTTGGCAAAATTATTATATACTAAGTGAAAATTTTCCAAAAAGTTTAAAGCACCTGGTATTCCCAGGCAGTCTCCCATCCATGTACTAACCAGACCCAAACCTGCTAATATTCAGAAATCGGGCATTGACTCTATTTTTTGGCAAAATTATTATATACTAAGTGAAAATTTTCCAAAAAGTTTAAAGCACCTGGTATTCCCAGGCAGTCTCCCATCCATGTACTAACCAGACCTAAACCTGCTAATATTCAGAGACCGGCATTGACTCTATTTTTTGGCAAAATTATTATATACTAACTGAAAAATTTCCAAAAAGCTTACAGCACCTGGTATTCCCAGGCGGTCTCCCATCCATGTACTAACCAGTTCCAAACCTGCTTAGCTTCCGAGATCAGATGAGATCGGGCATAGCCAGGTTGGTATGGCCGTAAGCGAAGACTGCCGCAAAGAGAAGGCTATTTAGAGATCAGCCAATCTAATCGCCAGTACATTATATAAGTAGGAAAGAAAACCCAAAAGCTTAAAGCACCTGGTATTCCTAGCCGGTCTCTCATCCAAGTACTAACCAGACCTAAGCCTGCTAAGATTCAGAGATTGGGCATTGACTCTTTTTTTTATTGGCAAAATTATTATATAATTTATGAAATTTTCCAAAAAGTTTAAAGCACCTGGTATTCCCAGGCAGTCTCCCATCAATGTACTAACCAGGCCCAAACCTGCTAATATTCAGAAATCGGGCATTGACTCTATTTTTTGGCAAAATTATTATATACTAAGTGAAAATTTTCCAAAAAGCTTACAGCACCTGATATTCCCAGGCGGTCTCCCATCCAAGTACTAACCAGGCCCAAACCTGCTTAGCTTCCGAGATCAGACGAGATCGGGTATAGCTTTTTTTTTTTTTTTTTTTTTTTTATAACTACACATTTATTTCAAACAGAAAACAAGTGTACATAACCACATTATATATTCATTCTTCCTCATTCCTTATTTCATTTACAAACCCCTTTCTTTAATAATTAGCTGAAACTCTTTTGGCAGATTTATGTTATATTCTTGAAAGCATTCCAATATTCTTGTACCCTTCCCTATGAGGATTTTATAAAACTTATCAACTTGTCCATTCATACTAAAATAATTATATAAAGTATGTATATGTCCTTCCAACTTTCTTCTAAAAAAAATCCACATATTAATATTGCAACTTTTTTCTCTCATTACATTACGTCTACCCCAAATTGCATACCTTGCTATAGATAAAATGAAATTTACTCTATACATTTCTTTCCCTTTCCCTTTTTTACCAAGTAAAAAAAATTGATTCCATTCCAATTGTCTTTCAATTTTTTCTCCCAAAATGTCCTCAACAAACATTTTAAATTTCCTCACAAAATCTTCTAGTTCAGAACAGAATAAAAACAAATGTAAAAGACCTTCATCTTCTTTTTCACATACATCACATCTTGCATTTTGTTCAAAACCCATTTTACATAATCTCATTTTTGTATAAATTACATTGTGTCTTAAAAGAAAATTAAAATTCTCAATCACTGGATCCATATAACCTATTCTTAAATTCTCCCAAATATTTTCACATTCCGTCCCTGGAAATAGTCTATTCCAAAAACCATTTGCTATTGGTTTAGCAAAAACCTTTTTTCTAAAAAATGTATATATCATTTTTAAAGAACATGACTGAAAATACACTTTATTCCCACATTCATTTAAAATGACATGAACCTTTCCTTCTCCTTCCTCCTTTTTTTCTATTCTTTCTATCCATTCATTTGGAATTGCTTTTTTAATTTTGTCAAACTGTTTCTTTACAATTCTCTTATCAACCTCATCTCCACTCTCTTCAATTTCATCTACTATACCTTGCAGTGGTATAAAACCTTCTTTTACCTCATATAAAACATCTTTGACTTTATTTATTCCTGCTTTAATCCATGTCTTAAAATATATTTCATTATTTTCATATACAATATTTGAATTTAAAAATAATGGTTGATTCAAAAGCTCCTCCATCCCTTCTGGTTTGTATACAACTGTCAATAAATATTCTTTCCACGCTCTTAAAACTTCTTTATACAATTCTGATACACCATTTAACATATTTTCTTTCAATTTCATCCATATAATGTCCTTTCCCATGTTAAAACCACCACACCTATTTAAAAAATATTTCATACCTTCCTTCCATTCCTGTTTATTTTCTTTATTCAAAAATTTCTTCATAGTTTTTACCCTTAAACTCTTCATCCTTAAATATGGATCTAACAAACCTAAACCTCCCTCCTCAATTGGTCCTATCAGTGTATCATAAGCAATCTTTGCTGGTTTCCCCTCCCATATAAAATTCAAAATACACTTTTTCAACCTCTTATAAGCCCACAACGGCAATGAAGTAACCTCTAATGTATACCACATTTTTGAAAGCATCAGAGCATTTATAATCAAAATTTTCCCTCTTAATTTCAACATCCTTTGTCTCCAGAAGGTCAATCTTCTCTCCATTCCCCCTAAGATTTCGTCCCATATTAAATCTCTAGTTTTCTTTTCATCTTTCCCAATTCTAATTCCCAATATTTTCATATTTTCGGTCTCTTCTTTAAAACTAAAATAATCTGGTAAAGGCTTTGCTGTTCCTATTCTCATCATGACCGTCTTATCTATATTTATTTTTGCTCCTGAACCTTTACAATAGTTTTGTATTGTATTCATTGCTCTCTCAACGCTATCTATATCCCTTAAAATTAATGTTGTGTCATCAGCATATTGATAAATTTTTTGTTCCTTTTCTAATCCTTCAAAACCTATTCCTTTAATATTTTCATCTTCCCCAACCACTAAACCCAGTGGTTCAGCAACTATACTATACAATAATGCAGATAAAGGACACCCTTGTCTTACTGATCTTGTTATACTAAATACATCAGTTAAAAACCCATTACACTTTATACAACTAATTGCCCCTTTGTATAAAACTCTAATCCATTTTATAAAATTATTCCCAAAACCAAAATGCTCTAAAAGTTCAAATAAAAAATCATATTCTACCCTATCAAATGCTTTTTCCAAATCTAAACTAATTATGTATCCTTCTTTATTATTCTCTGTCATATAACTTATTTTTTCTCTTATATTACTAACTGTATCACTTATTTCTCTCCCTATTATTGAATATGATTGATTTGTTGTTATTATTTCAGGTAGAACCTTCTTTAATCGATTTGCTAACATTTTTGCAAGAATTTTAAAATCTGTATTTAACATTGATATAGGTCTATAGTTCTTTAAATCAGCTGAATCACCTCTTTTTTTAAAAATTAGCTTTACCAATCCTACTCTCATCAATTGACTTGCTTGCCCTCTATCATAAATTTCCTCATACACGGGTTTTAAAATGGGGATTAAAATATCCTTAAAAACTCTATAAAATTCACTAGTCAAACCATCTGCTCCAGGACTCTTCCCATTGTTTAACTGTACTATTGCTGTCTCTATTTCTTCCTCTAAAAAATCCTTATCGCACATTTCTTTATCCTCTTTAACTACTTTTTTTTTAACACTCTTTAATAAAACCTGCTTTTCCTCCTCTTTTATACCTTCGCTTTTAAATAGATCTGCATAAAATTCCCTTACACTTTGCAAAATCTCTTTGGACTCTTTTACTCTTCTCCCATCCTTTTTTAATACTTCCTTTATTGTATCAGCCTTTTGTCTACTTTCCTCTAAATTAAAAAAGAAATGTGTACACCTTTCTCCTTCCATCACATTCTTTACCCTACTTCTTATCATAGCTCCTCTACATTTTTCTTCTTCTATTTCTTTTAATTTTTCCTCGTAAATTATAATCCTTTCTATATCTCCATTTTCTTTTTGTAATTCCTCTTTCAAAATATTCCTAACTGCTACTTCTTCTCCCCTTTTAATCTTTTGTTTCAATCTACTATACCTCAATGAATACTTTTTTATTTCATATTTTACATTATCCCACCACACCCTCTTATCTTCTTCGAACATCCCTTTCCCTCTCTCATTCATTATTATTGTTTCCACTGCAAATTTATAGTTCTCATCTTTTAAAAGTTCATTATTTAAACACCATATCCCCTTTCCCCTCTCTACACCAGTTTCATTAAAATTAACTATTAACATACTATGATCACTAAGAGATGTAATTTTGTAATATATCTTGTCAATATTTCTTTCCATATTTCTTTTAATCAACATAAAATCTATTCTACTCTGCTTAATTTTATCTTTTACTAACTGTTGCCTTGAAAAATCTTTTATTCCTTCATTTCGTTCTCTCCATATATCTATTAGATCATTTTTATCAATTAATTTAAGCAATTCATCCCTTCCACTATCTCTTTTAAAAACCATATCTTTGGCTATATCCATTCTACTCAAAGCAGTGTTAAAGTCACCCATTAATACAACCTTTTCCCACTTTTCTATATAATCATTTAAATTATTAAAAAATATTTTCTTTTCATCCTCTGCATTTGGAGCATGTACATTACATAAAATTATAGTTTCTCCTCCACAGACCATTTTCACAATTATACATTTGCCTTCTTTATCACAATATATAATTTTAACATCATCACATATATTTCTTTTAACTAAAACTGCAACTCCTTTTCCTCTTTCACCATCACCATTATTATAATAAATTTCCCCCTTCCATCTTCTTTTAACATCTTCCATCTTTTCATTTTTCCAATTTGTTTCTTGCAATAAGATCACATTTGATTTTTTACACAGTTCTTTCACTTTTTCAAATTTTTCCTCTTTCAATAAACCTCTAACATTTAATGATATAATACTTAAAAGGCTAATAATTAAAAAGTTATTTCCTATATACATCCTTCATTTTCTTCTTCCCTATTCATCAGTACCCCAAATCTGTTTTCATCAAATTCTTTTCTTTTCTTCTGCCTTCTATTTTTAACCATTTCTATATTGGGGGTTACCTTTATGGATCTTCTTCTCTGTATTCTTTCCTTTCCCATTTCATTAGATTTCTCGTTGTCTCCTTTTCCCAAATCCTCTTCTGTTTCCAAGTTATTTTGTACTTCTTCCATTTTGTCCTGTTCCTCCGTCATTGTTTGCATTGTCTCTAGTGATGTTTGAATGTCACTTTCCATTTGTCCATCATTGTCCTTTTCTTTCTGATGCTCCACTTCATTTTCTGCACTGTCCATCAAGCCATTTTGTTCTTCTTCCTCCATCCTTTCCAGTGGATGTATATCCTTTTCTGTTGAGTCCTGAATTACCTTCCATCCTTGTCCTTCTACACTCAAAATTTCAGTCTCTTTTATTTGGTTATCATCTCCTTCTTCTTCTTCATTCTCCATCCAACACTCACACTTCACCAATGCACGTTTACAATCTGGGCACTTTACAGCATTGCAATTACGAGCATAATGTCCCTGCTCCTCGCACTCATGACACTTCAAATCAGGGCAGTCTTTGAAGACATGACCAGGATCCATGCATAGCCTACAGATTTTCATCTGCCTATCATGCATGATCCTGAAGTATTGTGGCCCTTCGGCCGTTTCAAATTTGGTACTATAGGGCAGGGATACCACCTCTTTTGGAAATCGGACTTTAAGGTATCTTGTTCCATCCGCTATTCTTGTGGCAGGGTAGTATCGCCTTTTAATGTCTGATGTCGGGGCTACGCCCCACATTTCCAACTTTGAAAGAATGTCTTTATTATCGATATATGCTGGTAAGTGCATAAAAGAAACAATGCATTCTCTTGTCTGCAATTTCCTGATTTCACACATCTTCTCTTTTATCATTAAACCATCCATTAAATCATCACACATATGTTCATCCTCCAAAGTCAGTTCATATTCTCTATCTGGTCTTGGTCTTACGGCCAACAGCTTTCCAAATCCAATCTTTGCTGTCACAGCCTCTATAATGTCTTCCACCTTTGCATCTCTTAAATCCATCAGATTCACAATTACTGTAGCTTCCTTCAGAAAAGACTTGTTTGCAAATCGTTCCTTTGCTTTGCCACCAAAACTATTACTATTCCTTCGAATTCCAGTATCTTTTGCCATTTGTTGTCCACATTCTTCCTTTCGTGTTTCTCTTGCCATATCCTTATTCATTACCGTTAATCCATCCGTTGTTGACATTTCCAAAAATAAAAACTCCCCCCAGCAGCTTTAACTGCTGGGGAGTCCAATTTAGAAAAA
>NC_068395.1:18975188-18977688 GCF_023724105.1 Carassius gibelio
CAGTCTCTCATCCAAGTACTAACCAGACCTAAGCCTGCTAAGATTCAGAGATTGGGCATTGACTCTTTTTTTTTTTGGCAAAATTATTATATAATTTATGAAATTTTCCAAAAAGTTTAAAGCACCTGGTATTCCCAGGCAGTCTCCCATCAATGTACTAACCAGACCCAAACCTGCTAATATTCAGAGACCGGCATTGACTCTATTTTTTGGCAAAATTATTATATACTAACTGAAAAATTTCCAAAAAGCTTACAGCACCTGGTATTCCCAGGCGGTCTCCCATCCAAGTACTAATCAGGCCCAAACCTGCTTAGCTTCCGAGATCAGACGAGATCGGGCACAGCCAGGTTGGTATGGCCGTAAGCGAAGACTGCCGCAAAGAGAAGGCTATTTAGAGATCAGCCAATCTAATCGCCAGTACATTATATAAGTAGGAAAGAAAACCCAAAAGCTTAAAGCACCTGGTATTCCTAGCCGGTCTCTCATCCAAGTACTAACCAGACCTAAGCCTGCTAAGATTCAGAGATTGGGCATTGACTCTTTTTTTTTTTTTTGGCAAAATTATTATATAATTTGTGAAATTTTCCAAAAAGTTTAAAGCACCTGGTATTCCCAGGCAGTCTCCCATCCATTTACTAACCAGGCCCAAACCTGCTAATATTCAGAAATCGGGCATTGACTCTATTTTTTTGGCGAAATTATTATATACTAAGTGAAAATTTTCCAAAAAGTTTAAAGCACCTGGTATTCCCAGGCAGTCTCCCATCCATGTACTAACCAGACCCAAACCTGCTAATATTCAGAGACCAGCATTGACTCTATTTTTTGGCAAAATTATTATATACTAAGTGAAAAATTTCCAAAAAGCTTACAGCACCTGGTATTCCCAGGTGGTCTCCCATCCAAGTACTAACCAAGCCCAAACCTGCTTAGCTTCCGAGATCAGACGAGATCGGGCATAGCCAGGTTGGTATGGCCGTAAGCGAAGACTGCCGCAAAGAGAGGGCTATTTAGAGATCAGCCAAACTAATCGCCAGTACATTATATAAGTAGGAAAGAAAACCCAAAAGCTTAAAGCACCTGGTATTCCTAGCCGGTCTCTCATCCAAGTACTAACCAGACCTAAGCCTGCTAAGATTCAGAGATTGGGCATTGACTCTTTTTTTATTTTTTTGCAAAATTATTATATAATTTGTGAAATTTTCCAAAAAGTTTAAAGCACCTGGTATTCCCAGGCAGTGTCCCATCCATGTACTAACCAGGCCCAAACCTGCTAATATTCAGAAATCGGGCATTGACTCTATTTTTTGGCAAAATTATTATATACTAAGTGAAAATTTTCCAAAAAGTTTAAAGCACCTGGTATTCCCAGGCAGTCTCCAATCAATGTACTAACCAGACCCAAACCTGCTAATATTCAGAGACCGGCATTGACTCTATTTTTTGGCAAAATTATTATATACTAACTGAAAAATTTCCAAAAAGCTTACAGCACCTGGTATTCCCAGGCGGTCTCCCATCCAAGTACTAATCAGGCCCAAACCTGCTTAGCTTCCGAGATCAGACGAGATCGGGCACAGCCAGGTTGGTATGGCCGTAAGCGAAGACTGCCGCAAAGAGAAGGCTATTTAGAGATCAGCCAATCTAATCGCCAGTACATTATATAAGTAGGAAAGAAAACCCAAAAGCTTAAAGCACCTGGTATTCCTAGCCGGTCTCTCATCCAAGTACTAACCAGACCTAAGCCTGCTAAGATTCAGAGATTGGGCATTGACTCTTTTTTTTTTGGCAAAATTATTATATAATTTATGAAATTTTCCAAAAAGTTTAAAGCACCTGGTATTCCCAGGCAGTCTCCCATCAATGTACTAACCAGGCCCAAACCTGCTAATATTCAGAAATCGGGCATTGACTCTATTTTTTGGCAAAATTATTATATACTAAGTGAAAATTTTCCAAAAAGCTTACAGCACCTGATATTCCCAGGCGGTCTCCCATCCAAGTACTAACCAGGCCCAAACCTGCTTAGCTTCCGAGATCAGACGAGATCGGGTATAGCCAGGATGGTATGGCCGTAAGCGAAGACTGCTGCAAAGAGAAGGCTATTTAGAGATCAGCCAATCTAATCGCCAGTACATTATATAAGTAGGAAAGAAAACCCAAAAGCTTAAAGCACCTGGTATTCCTAGCCGGTCTCTCCTCCAAGTACTAACCAGACCTAAGCCTGCTAAGATTCAGAGATTGGGCATCGACTCTTTTTTTTTTTTTTTTTGCAAAATTATTATATATTTTGTGAAATTTTCCAAAAAGTTTAAAGCACCTGGTATTCCCAGGCAGTCTCCCATCCATGTACTAACCAGGCCCAAACCTGCTAATATTCAGAAATCGGGCATTGACTCTATTTTTTGGCAAAATTATTATATACTAAGTGAAAATTTTCCAAAAAGTTTAAAGCACCTGGTATTCCCAGGCAGTCTCCCATCCATGTACTAACCAG
>NC_068395.1:18980188-18982688 GCF_023724105.1 Carassius gibelio
TTGACTCTATTTTTTGGCAAAATTATTATATACTAACTGAAAAATTTCCAAAAAGCTTACAGCACCTGGTATTCCCAGGCGGTCTCCCATCCAAGTACTAATCAGGCCCAAACCTGCTTAGCTTCCGAGATCAGACGAGATCGGGCACAGCCAGGTTGGTATGGCCGTAAGCGAAGACTGCCGCAAAGAGAAGGCTATTTAGAGATCAGCCAATCTAATCGCCAGTACATTATATAAGTAGGAAAGAAAACCCAAAAGCTTAAAGCACCTGGTATTCCTAGCCGGTCTCTCATCCAAGTACTAACCAGACCTAAGCCTGCTAAGATTCAGAGATTGGGCATTGACTCTTTTTTTTTTTTTTGGCAAAATTATTATATAATTTGTGAAATTTTCCAAAAAGTTTAAAGCACCTGGTATTCCCAGGCAGTCTCCCATCCATTTACTAACCAGGCCCAAACCTGCTAATATTCAGAAATCGGGCATTGACTCTATTTTTTGGCGAAATTATTATATACTAAGTGAAAATTTTCCAAAAAGTTTAAAGCACCTGGTATTCCCAGGCAGTCTCCCATCCATGTACTAACCAGACCCAAACCTGCTAATATTCAGAGACCAGCATTGACTCTATTTTTTGGCAAAATTATTATATACTAAGTGAAAAATTTCCAAAAAGCTTACAGCACCTGGTATTCCCAGGTGGTCTCCCATCCAAGTACTAACCAAGCCCAAACCTGCTTAGCTTCCGAGATCAGACGAGATCGGGCATAGCCAGGTTGGTATGGCCGTAAGCGAAGACTGCCGCAAAGAGAGGGCTATTTAGAGATCAGCCAAACTAATCGCCAGTACATTATATAAGTAGGAAAGAAAACCCAAAAGCTTAAAGCACCTGGTATTCCTAGCCGGTCTCTCATCCAAGTACTAACCAGACCTAAGCCTGCTAAGATTCAGAGATTGGGCATTGACTCTTTTTTTATTTTTTTGCAAAATTATTATATAATTTGTGAAATTTTCCAAAAAGTTTAAAGCACCTGGTATTCCCAGGCAGTGTCCCATCCATGTACTAACCAGGCCCAAACCTGCTAATATTCAGAAATCGGGCATTGACTCTATTTTTTGGCAAAATTATTATATACTAAGTGAAAATTTTCCAAAAAGTTTAAAGCACCTGGTATTCCCAGGCAGTCTCCAATCAATGTACTAACCAGACCCAAACCTGCTAATATTCAGAGACCGGCATTGACTCTATTTTTTGGCAAAATTATTATATACTAACTGAAAAATTTCCAAAAAGCTTACAGCACCTGGTATTCCCAGGCGGTCTCCCATCCAAGTACTAATCAGGCCCAAACCTGCTTAGCTTCCGAGATCAGACGAGATCGGGCACAGCCAGGTTGGTATGGCCGTAAGCGAAGACTGCCGCAAAGAGAAGGCTATTTAGAGATCAGCCAATCTAATCGCCAGTACATTATATAAGTAGGAAAGAAAACCCAAAAGCTTAAAGCACCTGGTATTCCTAGCCGGTCTCTCATCCAAGTACTAACCAGACCTAAGCCTGCTAAGATTCAGAGATTGGGCATTGACTCTTTTTTTTTTGGCAAAATTATTATATAATTTATGAAATTTTCCAAAAAGTTTAAAGCACCTGGTATTCCCAGGCAGTCTCCCATCAATGTACTAACCAGGCCCAAACCTGCTAATATTCAGAAATCGGGCATTGACTCTATTTTTTGGCAAAATTATTATATACTAAGTGAAAATTTTCCAAAAAGCTTACAGCACCTGATATTCCCAGGCGGTCTCCCATCCAAGTACTAACCAGGCCCAAACCTGCTTAGCTTCCGAGATCAGACGAGATCGGGTATAGCCAGGATGGTATGGCCGTAAGCGAAGACTGCTGCAAAGAGAAGGCTATTTAGAGATCAGCCAATCTAATCGCCAGTACATTATATAAGTAGGAAAGAAAACCCAAAAGCTTAAAGCACCTGGTATTCCTAGCCGGTCTCTCCTCCAAGTACTAACCAGACCTAAGCCTGCTAAGATTCAGAGATTGGGCATCGACTCTTTTTTTTTTTTTTTTTGCAAAATTATTATATATTTTGTGAAATTTTCCAAAAAGTTTAAAGCACCTGGTATTCCCAGGCAGTCTCCCATCCATGTACTAACCAGGCCCAAACCTGCTAATATTCAGAAATCGGGCATTGACTCTATTTTTTGGCAAAATTATTATATACTAAGTGAAAATTTTCCAAAAAGTTTAAAGCACCTGGTATTCCCAGGCAGTCTCCCATCCATGTACTAACCAGACCCAAACCTGCTAATATTCAGAAATCGGGCATTGACTCTATTTTTTGGCAAAATTATTATATACTAAGTGAAAATTTTCCAAAAAGTTTAAAGCACCTGGTATTCCCAGGCAGTCTCCCATCCATGTACTAACCAGACCCAAACCTGCTAATATTCAGAGACCGGCATTGACTCTATTTTTTGGCAAAATTATTAT
>NC_068395.1:18987688-18995188 GCF_023724105.1 Carassius gibelio
TAGAGTATCAGAGCCATCAAATAATTACATAAGCACAAGAACTTGCCTATGCTATCACCAATAATTTGCACACATACGTACATTAATCCATTCAATTACAATGACATTTTTCCTTTTCCGGTTAGAAATTTATGCTTAAATCTCCTTCGTCATCCACACATACAAGTCCACATCCATTAATGAAAACTTTTTCAAACACATCTTGGCTCAGGTACTTCCACATTAGAAATACATTCTTTCTCGTCACTGTTTTAAACAACACATTAATGTCCACTTTTTTCCCTTCAAAATATGCCAAATTCCTTCTTGTCCAAATTGCATATCTTGCATGACTTAAAATGTAATTACACAGATTAACCTTCCAATCTTTACAATTACTACATTCACCAAATAAAAACATTTTCCTCCATTCCTCTCCTTCTATCTCTTTTCCCCAGTCATCCTTTATCAATTTTTTCAGTTTTTCATGAAATATGTCTAGCTCTTTACATTCAAAAAATATATGCATTAACGTTTCTGCATCAGTTTTACATACATCACATTCTCTATTCACATTCTTATTAATTTGATGAATCACCACCTTTGTGTATATTCTATTATGTCTTAATTTAAAGTCTAAATTTTCACACTCCAGTCCATTATACTTCACACTTAAGTTCTTCCATATTGACTTTACATTAAATTCTGGAAACAGTTTTTGCCACACAGCTTCTGATGCAGGCACCTTAATATCCTTTCCCACAAAAAAGTTATATATTGTTTTCGTCGTTATATCTGTCAGACATTTCTTTTCACCATTTTTTCCAACAATAAACATTTCTGGCACTCCCCAGTTCCCCGGTTTAGCTGTCTCTCTCTCAATCATTTCAACCCAAATCCTGGGCAAGCTTGTTTTAATATTTTCACATACAGAATCCACTTTTGATTTTTCAATTTCGTCATCCCATTCCACCACGTAGTCATAAATAGCTCTATCTGGCATAAAACCTTTCACATATTCATATACCATATCCTTTAATTGTCTTACTCCCGCTTTCATGTATAGTCTATTATAAAACATTTTCCCATTCATTTTTATCTTTGGATTAAGAAAAATTGGCTGCTTGTGTATTTGATTTATATTTTCACAATCATATTTCACGTCCATTAAAAACTCTGCCCATGCACTAAATACTTCTTGATAAAATAAGGGTATATTTTCAAACATTGGCTTCTTTAAAGCCATGAATACCCCTTCTTCTCCACATCCACTACTTTTATCCAAAAAGTCTCCCATGAAACCTTTCCATCCATATTGCACTTTATCATATAAATACTTCTTCATTGTTTTCACTCGTATTGTTTTTCTTTTAACCTCTAAATCAATCAACTTTAAACCTCCTCCTGTGTAGTCTGCTATTAATGTATTTTTTGATATTTTTACCCCTTTCCCTCCCCATAAAAAATTATTAAGAACATCCTTCATCTCATTTACCACCCAAACTGGCAAGTCAACTGCACCTAATACATAATTACATTTGGTAAGCAGCAAGGAATTAAACACTATTACTTTACCCCTCAGTGTTAATTCTCTTAATTTCCAAAAACGTAGTATTTGTTTTATTTTATTTAAAATCCCTGTCCAAGTAGCATCTCTTGCTTCTTTTGCGTTAACACCTATATTCACTCCTAAAATCCTTGTGTATTCTTTTGTGACTTTAAAGTTATTTTCACACCCGCTCATATCTATCCCTCCTATACTCATTATTTCAGATTTTTCTATATTAATTTTTGCTCCTGACGCTTTCCCATAGGTTTCAACATGTTTCAATATTCTTTTTATACTTTCCATATCTCTTACAGTAAATGTTGTGTCATCTGCATACTGGTGAATTAAACTCAATCCCCCATGTGGTACTGGAATTCCTCTTATTTCTCCATCTCTCTTTACCAGTGTCGCTAGCGGCTCAACTGATATTGAATACAGCATAGCAGACAGCGGACATCCCTGCCTCACTGATCTTTCTAGTGGAAAAGGATTTGTTAAAACACCATTTACTTTTACACAACTTTTTGCATTACAATATAATAAATTTATCCACCTCAGAATCCTCTCCCCAAAACCAAATTCCCTCATTGCTTGTTCCATAAAACAGTGCTCAACCCTATCAAAGGCTTTATTTAGATCCATACATAAAATCAAACCTCCTTCCCTATCATTAACCATACTATCCACTACATCCCTTATTGTACATATGGTATCTGTAATGTCTCTTCCTGGTATACTGTATGCTTGATTTGGTGATATTATACTTCCCACTACTCCTTTTATTCTATTGGCTAAAACTTTTGTCAAAATTTTATAATCAGTGTTTAAAAGACTTAAAGGTCTATAATTTCCCAAATTAAGTGGACTACCTTTATTTTTATATAGAATATTAATTACGCCCAAGCTCATTGATTCTGGTATCTTTCTTCCATACTCCTGAATACCTTAATCAGTATAGGTGCTAAAATATCTATGAATGTCTTATAGAATTCATGCGTTAAACCATCTGATCCTGGACTTTTATTTGGCTTTGTTTGTCTTATTGCTTCTTTTATTTCTTCAATACGTATATCACTGTCACATATAATTCTTTCTAAATCAGTTAATCTAGCACTTACAGTATTTAAAACTTCATCCACACATTCTTGTTTTACATTTTCTTTCTTGAAGAGTTTCTTATAAAATGATTCTACCACTTCTATAATTTCTACATAATCTGTTACCTTTTTCCCTTCTTCATTTTCCAACTCTGTAATATATTTTTTTCTCTGTTTTTTTTTCTCTAGATTCAGAAAGTATTTTGTGCACCTTTCCACCTCCACCGCATACTGTGCCCTGCTCCTTACTATTGCACCCTCGCACTTTTCCTTTTCAAACATCTCCATTTCTGCTTTTATCCTAAAGAAATGTTCTTTTGAGTACTCAGGATTGTTTTCTATTTTCTCTGCTTCTTTCTCCAACATATTTCCCATGTCCTCCATTTCCCTCATTCTCATAAAATGCCTCTGCTTTGAGTACCTTATGCTTCTTTTTTGTATTTTCCCTTTCATTATTTCCCACCACTCACAGATATTCTCTTCAAATAATGAGTTTTCCATTTCACACTTTATACATCTGTAAATACTTTTCCTGTACTCTTTTTCCTTTAACAAAGATGAATTCAGACACCACATCCCCCCACCTCTTGTTTCCTTATTTCCAGCCATCTTTACTGTCATGGCAGCATGATCACTTAGTCCAATAAACTTATATCTCACATTTTTCACATAATGTAATATTTCTCTTTTAACTAAACACAGATCTATTCGACTTTGTTTTAAGTTTCCCAACACCGTTTGCCTTCTTGAAAATTCATTTTTAAATGGGTTCTCCTCTCTCCATGCATCTACCATATCCTCACTTTGCATTAATTTGTTTAAAATCCTTCTAGACACATCTGATTTGAAATTTGCACTTCTAGACACATCTAGTCTTGTACACCACACATTAAAATCTCCAACCACTATACATTTGCCTGTACATAATGGTTTCATTTGCTCAAAAACTCCTTTTCTTTCGATTTCTACATTAGGTGCATATAGATTAACCAATCTAAAAAATTGATTGTTGAACATAAAATCTATTCCTAACAGTCTTCCTTTACCATCATTATATATTTCCTTTACATTATACATTTCACCTCTTTTCATCAGAATCGCCACACCACAAGCCCTCTGATTTCCATGATTTACATAGATATCATGTTCCCAGATTTTTTTTATATTGACCATTATGTCTTCAGACCAATGCGTCTCTTGTAAACACATGACATCTGTTTGAAGCTTTCCAATAACCTGCTCAAACTTATTCATTTCTCTGAGCCCATTACAGTTCAAGCAGGCAATACTCATTTTGTCAAACATTGCATATATTACAAGTATTAGAAGGAGACAACACATAAAAAAACTCAAGTTCTTACTTTTTCGCAAAGCATTCTTCACCGCCTTTCATTTTCCTTTTCAGCAACTTGATGCTTCACTTGTGTCCAAATCCTCTTCCAGATTTATCAGTGGAGTTTCCAGAGACTCCCTCACCTCTTCTCTTCTGCTTTCCTTATTCTTTAAGCTTTCTTCTTCTTCTTGGTGCCCTGTTTCTTGTTTTTTCTTATTCCCATCATCCCCTTCACTTTTTCCCCCTTTTTTGGTTGCTCCTCCCTCTTTCTCTTCCGTCATCTCTACTCTCCCGATTTTCCCGTTACCCTCCTTTAAACTTTCAACAACATCCCTGATGCTCTCTTTCTCAACAGTCCGTTGTCCTGCAGTTAAATCTCTTCCACTCCATGCATCCCCTCTTTCCTCTTCCTCCATCGTTAAACTCTCCTCCGACTCTCCATACAGGTCCACGAAGCTTCCAACGCTACCTCCTTCCTCCCGCTCTTCTGAAATTTTGCATACACAAAGTGCAGTTCTCATCCTGCAAACGCTACAGTTTCCCTCATTGCATTCCCTTACATAGTGGCCCTGCATTCCACACCGAAAACATTTAAAGTTTGGACAGTCTCTCACTATGTGTCCAGGTTGAATGCACAGACGGCAAACTTTAACCTGTCTGTCATGTATGACTCGAAAATGCTCAGTTCCTCCCAACGTCTCGAACTTTGTTGAGTATGGCAGCGATTTAACAGTATCTGTGAACTTGACTTTCAAAAATCTCGTTCCATCAGCAATGTCAGTCCCTGGCCACATTCTCCTTTTAATAGTTGAAACTGCTGTCACTCCCCAATCTGTTAGCTTTCCCTTTATCTCCTCATCTTGAATATAAGTCGGCAGATTTAGGAATGAAACCACCATCTCATTTTTGCTTATTTCCTTCGCCATCACCCTACTATTTTTTATCTTTAGCCCATCCAAAATTTTGCCTTTTCCATTCTCTTCTTTCATTGTCAGTTCATATTCTCTCGGATTTTTATATCTGCAACCTATTACCACTCCACATTCTTCTCTTACTTTTTTCAGTAGCTCCATCATCGTAATTCTGTCTTCCCCAACAATCTCCACCAACACAGTTAATCTTTTATCATAGTTTTGTTCTCTTGCTTCATCTTCAGCTTGCTTCCTTGTCCTTTGTCCATGTCTGTGTTATCAGCCCGTATCATTTAGCAACTCAAAAAAAATAAAATAAAAGAATAAGATCCCCCAAACAGCTAAAAGCTGTTTGGGGAATAAAGCAAAGAAAAGTTGTTCTTTTTTTTTTTTTTAAAGTATCAAAACAAACCAAAATATCTAAATTTTACTACAAACAATTACTCTCCACGTGCTCTCTGCACCACTACTTCCACTTCCTGCTTAGCTCAATTGCGCCCTCAGGTTGGTATGGCCGTAAGCGAAGACTGCCGCAAAGAGAAGGCTATTTAGAGATCAGCCAATCTAATCGCCAGTACATTATATAAGTAGGAAAGAAAACCCAAAAGCTTAAAGCACCTGGTATTCTTTATAGAAGTGGTAGAATCATTTTATAAGAAAATTATTATATATTTTGTGAAATTTTCCAAAAAGTTTAAAGCACCTGGTATTCCCAGGCAGTCTCCCATCCATGTACTAACCAGGCCCAAACCTGCTAATATTCAGAAATCGGGCATTGACTCTATTTTTTGGCAAAATTATTATATACTAAGTGAAAATTTTCCAAAAAGTTTAAAGCACCTGGTATTCCCAGGCAGTCTCCCATCCATGTACTAACCAGACCCAAACCTGCTAATATTCAGAAATCGGGCATTGACTCTATTTTTTGGCAAAATTATTATATACTAAGTGAAAATTTTCCAAAAAGTTTAAAGCACCTGGTATTCCCAGGCAGTCTCCCATCCATGTACTAACCAGACCCAAACCTGCTAATATTCAGAGACCGGCATTGACTCTATTTTTTGGCAAAATTATTATATACTAAGTGAAAATTTTCCAAAAAGTTTAAAGCACCTGGTATTCCCAGGCAGTCTCCCATCCATGTACTAACCAGACCCAAACCTGCTAATATTCAGAGACCGGCATTGACTCTATTTTTTGGCAAAATTATTATATACTAACTGAAAAATTTCCAAAAAGCTTACAGCACCTGGTATTCCCAGGCGGTCTCCCATCCATGTACTAACCAGGCCCAAACCTGCTTAGCTTCCGAGATCAGACGAGATCGGGCATAGCCAGGTTGGTATGGCCGTAAGCGAAGACTGCCGCAAAGAGAAGGCTATTTAGAGATCAGCCAATCTAATCGCCAGTACATTATATAAGTAGGAAAGAAAACCCAAAAGCTTAAAGCACCTGGTATTCCTAGCCGGTCTCTCATCCAAGTACTAACCAGACCTAAGCCTGCTAAGATTCAGAGATTGGGCATTGACTCTTTTTTTTATTGGCAAAATTATTATATAATTTATGAAATTTTCCAAAAAGTTTAAAGCACCTGGTATTCCCAGGCAGTCTCCCATCAATGTACTAACCAGGCCCAAACCTGCTAATATTCAGAAATCGGGCATTGACTCTATTTTTTGGCAAAATTATTATATACTAAGTGAAAATTTTCCAAAAAGTTTAAAGCACCTGGTATTCCCAGGCGGTCTCCCATCCATGTACTAACCAGACCCAAACCTGCTAATATTCAGAGACCGGCATTGACTCTATTTTTTGGCAAAATTATTATATACTAACTGAAAAATTTCCAAAAAGCTTACAGCACCTGATATTCCCAGGCGGTCTCCCATCCAAGTACTAACCAGGCCCAAACCTGCTTAGCTTCCGAGATCAGACGAGATCGGGTATAGCCAGGATGGTATGGCCGTAAGCGAAGACTGCTGCAAAGAGAAGGCTATTTAGAGATCAGCCAATCTAATCGCCAGTACATTATATAAGTAGGAAAGAAAACCCAAAAGCTTAAAGCACCTGGTATTCCTAGCCGGTCTCTCATCCAAGTACTAACCAGACCTAAGCCTGCTAAGATTCAGAGATTGGGCATTGACTCTTTTTTTTTTTTTTGGCAAAATTATTATATAATTTGTGAAATTTTCCAAAAAGTTTAAAGCACCTGGTATTCCCAGGCAGTCTCCCATCCATTTACTAACCAGGCCCAAACCTGCTAATATTCAGAAATCGGGCATTGACTCTATTTTTTGGCAAAATTATTATATACTAAGTGAAAATTTTCCAAAAAGTTTAAAGCACCTGGTATTCCCAGGCAGTCTCCCATCCATGTACTAACCAGACCCAAACCTGCTAATATTCAGAGACCAGCATTGACTCTATTTTTTGGCAAAATTATTATATACTAAGTGAAAAATTTCCAAAAAGCTTACAGCACCTGGTATTCCCAGGCAGTCTCCCATCCAAGTACTAACCAAGCCCAAACCTGCTTAGCTTACGAGATCAGACGCGATCGGGCATAGCCAGGATGGTATGGCTGTAAGCGAAGACTGCCGCAAAGAGAGGGCTATTTAGAGATCAGCCAAT
>NC_068395.1:19000188-19007688 GCF_023724105.1 Carassius gibelio
TGGTCCCGCTTGTACGGTTCTTAGGCGCCTGGTCAGCGCTACCCAGCCCGTCTCGCTGGCTTCTGCGAACCATCAGCCTCGGCTATGCGATTCAGATCGCCCGGCTTCCCCCCAAGCTCTGCGGTGTCCGCTTCACTACAGTGGAAGCGTCCGATGCCCCTGTCTTGCGGAAAGAGATCGCAGTCCTACTGGCGAAGGCCGCGATAGAGCCGGTCCCTCCAGCCGATATGAGGAAGGGGCTTTACAGCCCGTACCTCATTGTACCCAAGAAAAGCGGTGGGTTACGACCGGTCTTGGATCTGCGAGTTTTGAATCGGGCCCTCTATCGGCTACAGTTCAAAATGTTGACACAGAAACGCATTTTCAGGTGCGTCCGTCCCCAAGATTGGTTTGCAGCGATCGACCTGAAGGACGTGTACTTTCATGTGTCCATACTTCCGCGCCACAGACCTTTTCTGCGGCTTGCGTTCGAAGGACTAGCATATCAGTACAAGGTCCTGCCCTTCCGGCTGTCCCAGTCTCCCTGTGTCTTCACGGAAGTCACGGAGGCAGCTCTCGTTCCTCTTAGAGAGCAGAGTGTTCGCATTCTCAATTGGCTGATACTAGCACAGTCTCGAGATCAGTTGTGCGAGCACAGGGATGTGGTGCTCCGGCACCTGAGCCTGTTGGGCCTTCAGGTCAGCTGGGAAAAGAGCAAACTCTCACCATTGCAGAGGATCTCTTTTCTCGGTATGGAGTTGGATTCGGTCGAACAGACAGCACGCCTCACAGAGGAACGTGCGCGGTCGGTGCTAGCCTGCTTGAATACGTCCAAGAGCAGGACGGCGGTCCCACTGAAACTCTTTCAGAGGCTCCTGGGGCATATGGTGGCCACAGCGGCACTTACACCGCTCGGCCTATCACATATGAGACCGCTCCGGCACTGGCTTTATGGCCGAGTCCCGAGGTGGGCGTGGAAGCGCGGCACTCACCGGGTCCAAGTTACACCGGCCTGTCGCCAAACCCTCACTCCGTGGTCAGATCTGGCATTCCTATGGGCAGGGGTGCCCCTAGAGCAGATCTCCAGGCACGCTGTGGTTTACACGCATGCCTCCACCACCGCCGGGGGGGCCACGTACAACGGGCATGCAGTCTCAGGGGTTTGGACGGGCCCGCAGCTGCAGTGGCACATCAATTGCCTAGAGTTGTTAGCAACGCACCTTGCCTTGAACCGTCTCAAAGGTCTCTTACGAGGCAAGCCTGTGCTGGTCCGATTGGACAACACTGCGACTGTTGCGTACATCAACCACCAAGGTGGTCTGCGCTCTCGTCGCATCTTGCAACTCGCCCGCCACCTCCTCCTTTGGAGTCAGAAGGTTCTGAGGTCACTTCGTGCTGTTCACATTCCAGGCCTGCTCAGTCGTACAGCCGACGAGCTGTCTTGAGCAATGCTCCCGGGAGAATGGCGACTCCATCCCCTGACGGTCCAGCTGATTTGGAGGCGGTTCAGAGCCGCTCAGGTAGACCTGTTTGCTGCTCCAGAGACCTCTCACTGCCAGGCCTTCTACTCCCTGACCGAGGGAACTCTCGGCACGGACGCACTGGCACACAGCTGGCCGCGGGACCTACGCAAGTATGCGTTTCCCCCAGTGAGCCTTCTCGCACAGACGTTGTGCAAAGTCCAGGAGGACGAGGAGCAAGTCTTACTAGTAGCGCCATATTGGCCTACTCGGACCTGGTTCCCCGAACTAGTGCTCCTCTCGACAGCCCCTCCTTGGCTGGTTCCTCTGAGGAGGGATTTACTGACTCGGAGACGGGGCACCATTTGGCACCCGCGTCCAGACCTTTGGAAACTCCATGTTTGGTCCCTGGATGGGACGCGGAGGTTCTAGGTGACCTACCCCAAGAGGTAGTTAACACCATCACTTCGGCAAGAGCACCGTCTACGAGACACGCCTATGCCTTGAAGTGGAACCTGTTCGTTGAGTGGTGTTCTTCTCGCCGAGAAGACCCCCGAAGATGCCCGATTGCGGCCGTGCTATCCTTTTTGCAGCAAGGGTTGGAGCGAAGGCTGTCCCCCTCCACCCTCAAAGTCCAGGTTGCCGCTATTGCTGCGTACCATGACCCTGTGAATGGGAAGTCTTTGGGTAAGCATGACCTCATCATCAGGTTCCTTAGAGGGGCCAGGAGGTTAAATCCATCCCGGCCCCCCTGTATACCCTCTTGGGACCTGTCTCTAGTGCTTAAATCACTACAGCAGGGCCCATTCGAGCCTTTGCATTCAGTTGAGCTAAAGTTTCTTTCATTGAAAACTGTGCTCCTGCTTGCACTGGCCTCCATCAAGAGGGTAGGGGACCTGCATGCATTTTCGGTCAACGATTCGTGCCTAGAGTTCGGGCCGGCTGACTCCCAGGTAATCCTGAGGCCCCGGCCTGGCTACGTGCCCAAGGTTCCCACTACACCCTTCAAAGACCAAGTGGTGAACCTGCAAGCGCTGCCCCTGGAGGAGGCAGACCCAGCCCTGGCTTTGCTTTGTCCTGTTCGAGCATTAAGGTGCTACGTGGACCGGACGCAAAGCTTCAGGACCTCAGACCAGCTCTTTGTCTGTTACGGAGGCCGGCAGAAGGGGAATGCCGTCTCTAAGCAGAGGATGGCCCACTGGATTGTGGATGCCATAACCCTGGCTTATCAGGCTCAGGATGTGCCCTGCCCGTTCAGGCTTCGAGCTCACTCAACTAGAAGTGTTGCATCCTCCTGGGCGCTGGCTCGTGGCGCCTCGCTGACAGATATTTGTAGAGCTGCGGGCTGGGCGACCCCTAACACGTTCGCTAGGTTCTATAGCCTTCGTGTAGAGCCGGTATCCTCCTGTGTTCTCACCTCAAACGGGTAGTGGCACTGAGAGGCCCCGGTTAGTGTCGGCTTGCTAAAACTGCTCCAGAGTGTCCGAACTGTAGACCCTGTTGAGTTCCTCCATCACCCTAGGCAGCTGGATGCGGCGGAACGTCCGGCGCCAGGCCTTCATGATGAATCCGTGAGAACCATGGAAGGCTGGGCTCCATATTGAGACCTAAGCGGTACTCGTATGTGTATAGTCCACGGTATAGCCTTAGAGCCTGTGTTTCCCCGGCAGACTTCTGCCTTCCCAAGAGCGTTTTAATCACCTCAAATTTCTCCGTATACTCCTAAACGGATGCTATATGTGTATTTGCCTCCGAGACCTCCTTCGGGAAGGATGGGGCTTCCGCAGCGTCCCGGCTCCAAGCGGACCGGGTACGTTTTCCCAGTGTTATCCAATCTCACCCAGTGAGGTAGTGCTTTGACAATGGTGAGTGGAGCTACTTGTTCTGAGCCCCGGCCTACACCTAATAGGGGCGCAGGCGGCTCGCACAGGGCACTGGAAGGGGCAGCACCCATGGCGCTTTGATAGGGATCCCATATTCGTCGGTCATCCGACGTGGCGTCGAGAGTGACCGACTGAAAGGGAACGTCTCGGTTACGTATGGTAACCCTCGTTCCCTGAAGGAGGGAACGGAGACGCCACGTCCCGTCGCCATGGTTGCTGTACCGCCGCTGAGCTGCCGGGTTCCCGGCTCGGCTCCTCAGCGAAAAACTGGTATGCATTGCACCTGCTGCCCTCTTATACTCACGCAGTGATCAGCGGCAGCTGGATGCAATAATTGCATGCCAATGTGCATTGGCTCGTTTAGTTTACACTCGAAGTAGATCGGTCTATCGAAGCGATATCCCATATTCGTCGGTCATCCGACGTGGCGTCTCCGTTCCCTCCTTCAGGGAACGAGGGTTACCATACGTAACCGAGACGTTTTTTCCACATTTATCTTTGCACCTGTTGCTTTACAAAATTTCTGCATGAGTTCCATTGCTATTCTAATGCTCTCTAAATCTTCTATTATCAAGGTGGTATCATCCGCGTACTGAAAAATCTTTTGTCCTTGCCTTCCATTTTCAATATTTATACTTTTTATTCTTTGATCCTTTTTAATCATCATTCCTAGAGACTCTGCGACCAAGGAATACAACTGTGCTGACAATGGACAGCCCTGCCTTATGGATCTAGTTATCTTAAAAGCATCCGTTAAAAAACCATTACATTTAATAAAACTCATTGCATCCTTATACAAGATCTTAATCCATTTTCTAAAATTACCCCCAAAACCAAAACGTTTTAAACTCGCAAATAAAAACTCATGCTCCACCCTATCAAACGCTTTTTCAAAATCCATGCTTATCACATATCCACTCTTCTTTTCTTCATTCATATAACTTATCACATCCCTTATGTTGCTAACTGTATCTGATATATCTCTCCCCTGAACTCCATATGCTTGATTTGATAAAATTATCTTAGGTAACACTCTTTTCAGTCTGTTTGCTAAAATTTTTGCTAAAATTTTAAAATCTACATTTAGCATAGTGATTGGTCTATAATTTTTTAAATCCTCCCTTTCCCCTTTTCTCTTGAATATTATTTTCACTAGACCCATTTTCATTGCTTGATTAATCTCTCCCTTTTTAAAAATCTCATCATACACTTGTTTTAGTATTTTCAATAATTTATCCTTAAAAGCTTTATAAAACTCATTTGTTATTCCATCTATACCTGGACTTTTATTCACCTTTAATTGATTAATAGCTTCTTCTATCTCTTCTATTTTTATCTCCGCATCACACTCATCTTTGTCTTGATTATTAACTGTAGCTGTTATCGTCTCCAAAATACAGTCTTTTTCCCGATCATCTATTCCTTGTGTCTTAAACAATTCTTCATAAAAATCTTTTACCTCCTTTAATATTTCTTTTGTTTCTTTTACTTTCCTTCCATCTTTGCATTGTATTTCTTTTATCGTTTCTGCCTTTTTCCTAATTCTTTCCAGATTAAAAAAGAATTTTGTGCATTTTTCTCCCTCCACAGTATATTTTGCCTTACTTCTTATCATTGCACCTCTATACTTTTCCTCCTCTATTTTACTTAAATCCTCTTCTAACAAAACAACCTTCTGCACATCAACATCCTCTTTACTTAATTCTTCATTTAATTCTTTTCTGATATTCCTTTCATTTTGTTTCTTAACTCGTTGTAGAAATTTACAATATTTTATTGTAGATTTCTTTATTTCATATTTTACATTATCCCACCATATCCTTTTGTTTTCTACAAACAAACTACTTTCCTTTTCTTTGTCTATAATTTTTTCTATTTCCATTCTATAAGATTCATTTTTTAAAATCTCTGCATTTAAAATCCAAACTCCTGGCCCCCTCTCCATTTTATTAAAATCCATCAAAATAAACACAAAACTATGATCACTTAATGTTGTTTCCTTATAGTACACCTTTTCAATATATTGCTCTAAAAATCTTGTGTTTAACACATAATCAATCCTTGTTTGGCACAAAAAATTCTCTACTAATTGTCTTCTTGAATATTCTCTTCTTTTTTCATTCCTATCCCTCCATATATCAATTAAGTCATTTTCTTCCATTAAAACATTCAGCTCTTTTCTTGCAGTATCTGTTCTATAAACCATTCCTTCTGCCATATCCATTTTGCTAAAAACTGTATTGAAATCACCTATTAAAATTACTTTCTTATATTTTAGTGTAAAACTCCTTAAATCATGAAAGAAACTCCTCTTTTCCTTTTCTTCTGTTGGTGCATGTAAGTTGCATAAAACAAAAGTTTCATCCTCACTACTTATTTCTACTGCTAAACATTTTCCATTTCTATCATCAAATACCACATTCCATTTATCCTTCATATACTTATCAATTAAAATTGCTACTCCCCTTCCTTTTCTTCCATCCCCATTATTATATATTATTTCCCCATTCCATCTTTTTTTTAAATCTTCCATTGATTCATCTTTCCAATTAGTTTCTTGTAATACAATTATATTTTCCTCTTTACACATTTCTTTCATTTTTTCAAATTTCACCACATTCAACAAACCTCTTGCATTCCAAGATACAATTCTTAAGACCATTAAAGATAATAAATATTTAAAAATATTCATCATTTCATTTTTCTTCCTCTTCCTCCACTATACTTCTTAAAACCTCACATTTCCCTCTAAATGTAGCTTTTTCTTTCATTTTTTCTTTTCTCTTTCTAGCACAGTCAATATTTGGTTTTACCTTCAGTAGACTTCTTCTTTGCATACGAGTGAATTCTCTATCTCTTTTATATCCTTCAGACTTTTGTTTCTCAGTCTCTTTTTCATCTTCCTCTTGTTCACTCTCCTCTTGTTCTTTTTTATGCTCCAGTTCTCTGCCCTTTAATGAAGTCTCCTCTAGTGTCCTTTCTTCTTCCATCATTTGTTCTTCTTTTTCTCTCTGTGTTCCATTTGTCTCCACTTCCCTTTCAACTTCTGCCTGCTCACCACCATAATTTTTCTCCTCTTCTTCCACTTCTTTATGAATTTGTCTGCACTCTACCTCGGAGTCAGTCTCTTTGTTTGATCTCTCCTCATTTACCATCCAACATTCACATTTCACAAGAACTTTGTGGCAATCTGGGCATCTCACTGCATCACAGTCCCGTGCAAAATGGCCTTGCTCCTCACATAGGTGACATTTGAAGTCTGGACAGTCTCTTAAGATATGTCCCGGATTCAAACACATACGACAAGTCTTCACCTGTCTGTCATGTATTATCCGGAAAAACTGTGTTCCCTCCGCTGTCTCAAATTTTGTGCTATATGGTAATGAAACCACCTGATCTGGAAACTTAACACGCACAAATCTCGTTCCATCTTCCACTTCAGTGCCTGGATATAGCCTTCTTTTAATTTGTGATGTTGGATGTACGCCCTAATTATCCAATTTATTAAAAATGTCTTTGTCTTCAAGATAAGCCGGTAGATGCATAAACGATACAACATATTCCCTTGTCTGTAGTTTTCTAATTACACAATCCTTTCCTTTAATAGTTATTCCGTCCAGTAGAATGTCACACATGTCCTCATTTCTTAAAGTGATTTCATATTCTCTGCCCAGCCTGGGCCTTACCGCCAAGATATGTCCTCCTCCAATTTTCTCTGTCACCATCTTGATGATATCCTCAGCTTTTCCATCTTGTACTCCCTCTAAATCAATTATCACGGTTGCTTCTTTTGAATATTTTCTTCCTCTTTCATTTCTTCTGTTATGTTCTTCATTGATTCCTTTGTCCACACTTCGTCGTTTGTCCAATCCTTTGTCAATATCCGTTTGTATTTCACCAGCCATTTCCATGTCGTTTTCCATAAGATCCGTCCTTTAATCCAAGAGATAAATTAAATCAAAAACAAAACACCCTCCAGACAGCATTAAGCTGCTGGAAGGTGGTTAAAGCAAAACAAACAAACAAAATGATACTATCAAATCAAAAACTTTAGCAAAACAAAAAATATAAACAAATAAGGGAGAGCCTTCCTCTCCAACTACAGCCCAGTACTTCCTGTCTGACTCAATAGCGCCCTCAGGTTGGTATGGCCGTAAGCGTAGACTGCTGCAAAGAGA
>NC_068395.1:19010188-19017688 GCF_023724105.1 Carassius gibelio
CAGCCATTCTCAACCAGATTGTTACTCTTTACCAATTGAAACATATTTCTTCCCCCACATTTTGATGTATGAACTTATTTGTAGTCAAAAAAAACTCTTTCCCCTCTTTATCTCCATACTTACAAATCAACTCTACATCTCTTTGTATCATTGACTTAAACATATCTTTTACTTTTACCTTTCTCCCTTCGAAATGTGCATAGTTCCTTCTTAGCACTACTGCTAGTCTGGCATGACTCAGAACAAAATTAATTAAACAAATGTCAGTTGATTTCCTTTTCCCGAAAGTTCCAAACAAAAACAATTTTCCCCATTCCTCCTCGGTCTCAACTTTGACACTCCAGTTTTCTAGTAATAGATTTTTAAGAAAATCAAAAAAATCCACCAACTCTTCACATCTTAAAAAGTAATGTAAGAAACTCTCATGGCCATTACCACATACGTCACAAATGACATTTACCTCATTATTTATTTTGTTTAACACCACATTTGTGTAAATTCTATTATGTCTTATCAGAAAGTCATTATTCTCACACTCTATACTGTTGTATTTTATGTTTAAGTTTGACCATATTTTCTTCACATCTAAATCTTCAAATACTTTCTTCCACACCTTTTCTGATGCTGGTTCTTTTATAACATCAACTATTATTCTCCTGTATATATTCTTTACACTCATATTTTTTAATTTGTTTTTCTCAGCATTATCATCCACATACATCTCCGGCATACATTTTTCCACGTTAGATACATATTCACGTTCGATCATATTAGTCCACTGCAAAGGTATACTTGATTTAATTTTTCCATATATTTTATTTACTTTCTCTCTGTTCTCCATTCCTTCCAGATCACACACAGTATCATAAATGCAGTTATTTTTTAGAAATCCTGGAATAACTTCATACATAATGTCCTTCACTTGTTTTATACCCCCTTCTATAAATTTACATTCATACAATGTTTTATTTTTATGTTTAATCTTTTCGTTGAGAAATAGTGGTAGATTTTTAATCACCTGTATGTCTTCACATTCATATTCTATTTTGGGAAGGAACTGTCTCCATGCCTCTAATACTTCCCGATATATTTCTGGTATTCCTTCCGTCATTGATTGCTTAAAGCCCATATACCATCCATTGTCCCCTATTCCTCCCACATCATCAATATATTTCCTTAAGAATTCCTTCCACCCATAATCCCATAGCCCTCCCATATATTTTTTCACCGTTTTTATTCTCATCGCAGCCCTTTTTATTTCTAGGTCCATCAAGCTTAAGCCTCCTTCCCATCTCTTACCCACCAATGTTTTCTGTGCAATTTTCACACCTTTTCCCTCCCATATAAAATCACATACAATTTTATTAAATTCATTCATCACCCACCCTGGCATTTCCATTACACTCATTACATAAACACAAACTGACAACAGCAGGCTATTTACTACTATTACTTTCCCATTTAACTTTAATTTCCTCCCTTTCCATGTTGCACTTACTGTTCTTATTTTATTAATTACCCCAGTCCAGGTCACATCTCTTGCCTCTTTGCTTTCGACCCCTAAATATACCCCTAATACTTTCATATATTTTTCCTCCACTCTTATCCCTACCTCTACTCTCTCTACCTCCCCTATATACATTAATTCAGATTTATCTACATTTATTTTTGCCCCTGATGCCTTCCCAAACATCTTTACTATCTCTAAAACTCTTTTTACACTGTTTCCTTCCCTCACTGTAATTGTAGTGTCATCTGCATATTGGTTTATAGTACACATTCCTCCATATGGCAACTCAATACCAACTACCCTTCTATCCCTCTTGATTAGAGTGGCTAGAGGCTCTACTGAAATTGCATATAATAATGCAGACAGGGGACAGCCCTGTCTCACTGACCTTCGTATCTTAAACCTGTCTGTTAATACTCCATTTATTTTTATGCAACTTTTTGCCTTCTCATATAGTCTCTTCACCCACCCTATCATTCTACTTCCAAATCCAAACTTCTCTAATACCTTATATAAGTATTTGTGTTCTACCCTATCAAATGCTTTATTCCAATCTATCCCTAATACTATTCCTCCCTTCTTATCTCGTTTCATGTACTCTATCACATCCCTAACTGTCCCTATCGTGTCTGCTATATCCCTGCCTGGTATGCTGTAACTTTGTGTTGGTTGCACTATACTTCCAATCACTTTTTTCACTCTGTTCGCTAAAACTTTAGTCAGTATTTTATAATCCACATTTAATAGACTGATTGGTCTATAGTTCTCTATATTCAACCTATTCCCCTTCTTATACACCAGAGCTATCACTCCCTCTACCATTCTATCTTGCACCATCCCTGTTCTTTCCATCTCCTTGAACACTTTAACCAAAATCGGTGCTACCTCTTCTCTATATGTTTTATACCATTCAATACCAATCCCATCACTCCCTGGACTTTTTCCACTTTTCAACCCCCCTATTGCAGCTTCTACTTCCTTCTCATCTATCTCTCTATCACACCACTCTGCATCCTCCTTATTTAGAATATTTTCTACACTTTCTAATACTCCATCTATACTTCTCTCATCCACTTCTCCTCTCTTATATAATTCTCCATAGAATTCTTGAACTCTCTCCAAAATCTCTACATAGTCTTTGGTTGTTTTGCCCTCTTTTGTATTTATTTCATTTATATATGTTTTACTTTGTCTCCTTTTCTCTAGCCCTAAAAAATACCCTGTGCATTTCTCACCTTCTAATGCATATTTTGCCTTGCTTCGTAAAATAGCTCCTCTGCATTTCTCCCTTTCATATTTTTCTAGTGCCATCTTAACCTCTATATATTTTTCCATACTGTATCCTTCTTCATCTTCAGCCTTAACTAACTCCTCTCTCAATCTTTCTCTAAGCATAATTTCCTCCTTCTTCATCTTTCCTCTTCTTTTCTTACTGTATTTTATACTAATTAACTTAATTTGATCCTTTATTTCCTCCCATCTCTCCGCTATTGTACCCTCTAATCCACCGTCTCTTGTATACTCATCTATCTTCTCTTCTTCCCTATTTAATAGATCCTTCATCTGTATCTCATATTCTTCCTCTTCGATATACCCTGCATTCAATATCCACATCCCTCCTCCTACCTCCTCACTCCCTACCTTGATTCTGAACCTTACACTATCGTGATCACTTAAACTATTTACCTGATGTTTTATCCCGTCTATGTATCTAATTATTTCCTCTTCAACTAACACTAAATCTATTCTACTCTGTTTTAATATACCTTCTCTTAACTGCCTTCTAGTAAATTCTCTTTTTTCTGGATTTTCATACCTCCACACATCTATTAACCCCTTTTCTCTCATTATCTCCATCAACATTCCCCTAGACTTTTCCCATCTAAATTTTACCCCCTTTCCCACATCCAATCTGCTACATTTTATATTAAAATCTCCCACTATAATACATTTCCCCACAATCAATCCTTTTAACTCTTTCAAAATTTCCCTCTTGTCCCCTTCTATATTTGGAACATATATATTTATTAATCTAAAATCCATATCTCTATACATGAATTCAACCACCAAGATCCTTCCCCTCTGGTCTTTATACACCTCTCTTATACCTTCTACAATATCTTTTTTAAATAATATTGCCACACCTCTTGCATTTTTTGCACCATTATTATAGTATATGTCCCCTCTCCACTCTTCTCTCATCTCCTTTACTTTATCCTCCTCCCAGTTTGTCTCCTGTATACAGATTATATCACTCCGATAAGTAAATAAAAGTTTTTTCATCTTGTTTTTATCCCTTAACCCATTTATGTTTATTGAAGTTACAGTGGCCATGAGAGTAACCCAGAAGAAAAACTAAACAAAACCAGGAACACATGCACAGTTCATTCATACATCACATACCCGCTCGTGGTTCTTTTATCTGCTCAACCTGTTCTCCATCCATCTCAGACTTCCTCTTTGAACTCAGTCTTATAATCTTTGTTTTCAGTCCATCTTTCTTTTCACTGTCTCCCTTTTCTCCACCTCTGCTTTCTATCAGTTTCTGTGCAGTATTTTTCTTTGCCTCTTCTTTACCTCTTTCTTTCACATTACTTTCATCTGTCTCCTCCTCTTCTTCGATCACTTCCGACTGCTCCATCTCCTCCTCCTCCTCCTCCTCATCCGCTTCACTGAAACTTTCAGCTGTGTCTCGCCATTCCATTTTGCTTCTTCTCTCACTATCTTCAGCTCCGTCTTTCTCTCCACCGCTCACCACATCAGTTGTTTCCTCCTCTTGCTCCTCTGTCAGAACACTGCTCCTCCTTTCACCTTTTTTTTTACCGTCCACTCGCTCTCTCTCTAATCCCATGCATTCTTCACAATCTCTTGCATAATGGCCTCCACCATTGCACTTGAAGCATTTTAATTCAGGGCACTCTCTAATTATGTGCCCTGGCTTGATACAGAGTCTGCAAACACGTATTTGCCTATCATGGATGACACGAAAATATTCGGTGCCTCTCAGAGTCTCAAACTTTGTGGAGTATGGTAGTGAACATACCTGTTCTGTGAAGCGAACTTTTAAGAAACGTGTCCCATCAACTATATCTGTTCCAGGCCACACCCGGCGTTTGATTGGTGAAAGTGGTCGTACTCCCCACTCCTGTAGCTTGGCGAGTATCTTCTCATCCTCTAAATACACAGGCATATTGATAAAGGACACCACCATATCATTATTCATTATATCCCTGGCATGCACCATCACTCCTTTCACTCTCACTCCATCCATTAGTTTCCTCTTTGCCTCTTCATCCTTCATTGTGAGCTCATAGACCCTTTCACCTCTCACCCTGCAGCCAATCACTTCTCCACACTCCTTCTTTACTCCTTTCAGTAAATCCATCATTGAAATCTTTTCAGTTCCCTCCACCTCTACTTCCACAGTCAGCTCTTTGTTGTACTTCCCTTTTGATTTTCCTTGCACTGCTCTGCTGTTTTCTTCTCCCTCTTCCCACAAATGTCCTGTGACTTTACTTGAATCCTGTTGCTTTTGGATCTCTGCTTGTTTGACTTCACCTCTTCTTTGCTCCTCCTCTTCATTCCTCCCATTGCTACTTTTTCTCATCATGGTTAGTTCTGTTTCTTTATCTGCAGCCATGCTGTGCATCTGCAGCATGCTACAATGAGAAAAATGTCAAAAAAGTCCCCCAGACAGCCTAAGCTGTCGGGGGAATTTATTAAAGTCAGCAAAAACTATCCAGCAACTAATGTCCCAAACAGAAATCAAAACTGAAAACCAGGATATGTAGAAACAGACGGTTAATTTAAACAAACAGAGTTGAGCCTTTCTCTCTGTGCTGCAAGCCTATCACTTCCTGTTGGCTCTCTAGCGCCTCCAGGTTGGTATGGCCGTAAGCGAAGACTGCCGCAAAGAGAGGGCTATTTAGAGATCAGCCAATCTAATCGCCAGTACATTATATAAGTAGGAAAGAAAACCCAAAAGTTTAAAGCACCTGGTATTCCCAGGCAGTCTCCCATCCATGTACTAACCAGGCCCAAACCTGCTAATATTCAGAAATCAGGCATTGACTCTATTTTTTGGCAAAATTATTATATACTAAGTGAAAATTTTCCAAAAAGTTTAAAGCACCTGGTATTCCCAGGCAGTCTCCCATCCATGTACTAACCAGACCCAAACCTGCTAATATTCAGAGACCGGCATTGACTCTATTTTTTGGCAAAATTATTATATACTAAGTGAAAATTTTCCAAAAAGCTTACAGCACCTGGTATTCCCAGGCGGTCTCCCATCCAAGTACTAACCAGGCCCAAACCTGCTTAGCTTCCGAGATCAGACAAGATCGGGCATAGCCAGGTTGGTATGGCCGTAAGCGAAGACTGCCGCAAAGAGAGGGCTATTTAGAGATCAGCCAATCTAATCGCCAGTACATTATATAAGTAGGAAAGAAAACCCAAAAGCTTAAAGCACCTGGTATTCCTAGCCGGTCTCTCATTCAAGTACTAACCAGACCTAAGCCTGCTAAGATTCAGAGATTGGGCATTGACTCTTTTTTTTTTTTTTTTTTTTGTTCAAAATTATTATATAATTTGTGAAATTTTCCAAAAAGTTTAAAGCACCTGGTATTCCCAGGCAGTCTCCCATCCATGTACTAACCAGACCCAAACCTGCTAATATTCAGAGACTGGCATTGACTCTATTTTTTGGCAAAATTATTATATACTAAGTGAAAATTTTCCAAAAAGCTTACAGCACCTGGTATTCCCAGGCGGTCTCCCATCCAAGTACTAACCAGGCCCAAACCTGCTTAGCTTCCGAGATCAGACGAGATCGGGTATAGCCAGGTTGGTATGGCCGTAAGCGAAGACTGCCGCAAAGAGAGGGCTATTTAGAGATCAGCCAATCTAATCGCCAGTACATTATATAAGTAGGAAAGAAAACCCAAAAGCTTAAAGCACCTGGTATTCCTAGCCGGTCTCTCATCCAAGTACTAACCAGACCTAAGCCTGCTAAGATTCAGAGATTGGGCATTGACTCTTTTTTTTTTTTGCAAAATTATTATATAATTTGTGAAATTTTCCAAAAAGTTTAAAGCACCTGGTATTCCCAGGCAGTCTCCCATCCATGTACTAACCAGGCCCAAACCTGCTAATATTCAGAAATCGGGCATTGACTCTATTTTTTGGCAAAATTATTATATACTAAGTGAAAATTTTCCAAAAAGTTTAAAGCACCTGGTATTCCCAGGCGGTCTCCCATCCATGTACTAACCAGACCCAAACCTGCTAATATTCAGAGACCGGCATTGACTCTATTTTTTGGCAAAATTATTATATACTAAGTGAAAATTTTCCAAAAAGCTTACAGCACCTGGTATTCCCAGGCGGTCTCCCATCCAAGTACTAACCAGGCCCAAACCTGCTTAGCTTCCGAGGTCAGGCGAGATCGGGCATAGCTTTTTTTTTTTTTTTTATTATTAACAAATTTAAAATATTTCATTAAAAACATTGTACACATTTTCCACAGAAGCATAACAAACAAAAACAATAATTATTTGCCACAGGTTTGATAAAAGCCATTTCTCTAAACACCAAACACATTTATTTCACTTTACATTCAATAAATAACCTATTATCCCCATTTTTCTTTTTGAAATACAATTAAGGCATTAGCATACCATGATACAATGTTTAAAAACATTATAATAATAAATAATAATACAAATTTAAACCAAACATTGTATTCTTAGTCTACCTCCTCCTCCTCATCTTCCCTCAACACTTGAAATTTATTCTCAAACAAATGTTTCCCCTTATTGTATTTTTCCCTAAAATCTCTTTTTTTTCTGGCCACATTCACATTTGGTATTACCTTAAGGGTTCTCCTTCTTAATGTCACCCTTTTGTCCTTTCTATCATCCATTCTGTCCACTCCTTTCTCCTCTTCAGTTATCTCTTGCATTTCCTCCTCCTTTTCTTTTAGTCCTTGG
>NC_068395.1:19022688-19042688 GCF_023724105.1 Carassius gibelio
TTTTAAACACACTCCAAACATCCAACACAATTTTTTCCTTTTTAGCCAAAGTTCTTCTGTCCCATATTGCACTTTTCATTAGCATTACACACAGATTAATGAAACTTTTGTTTTTACACTTTTTTTCCCAACCAAACATGACAACTCTGTTCCATTCCATTATATTTTCATCCCACTCCTCAGTCACATCTTTAATTAAACATTTACATTTCCTTAAAAAGTCCTCCAACTCTCTACAATGTAAAAACATATGTAAAATCCCCTCTTCCTCTTCCTGGCACACTTTACACAGAGCATTTTCTTCCATTCCTATTTTATTTAAAATTACATCAGTAAAAACCACTTTATGCCTTATAAAATACTCCAAACATTCCAATTTAGTTTCCACACATTTCCCCGTCATGTTTCTCCATATACACTCTTTTTTTAAATCTTTGAATTTCTGCACCCAGTATCCATTTACAATCGGCTCTTTAAAAACATCATCTCTAAAAGCACAATAAATCATTTTCACAGTACATTCCTTAAAATCATAAATTTTTTCCCCAAATTTCATATGAATACATTTCTCTTTTGGCTCTCCTTCCATACTTTCTATTCTTTTTATCCACTCTTTAGGTATTGCATTTTTAATGATTTCATATTTATTTTTTATTTCTTGTTCACTGTAATCCTCTTTTGCCTCCTCCATTGCATCTACAATAAATTGTGTCGGTAAAAACCCTTCTTTAAATTCATACAAAACATCTCTCACTCTTGTTATCCCCACATCCATCCATTTCTTTAAAAACAATTATTTGTCTTGTTTTAAAATGTTTTTGTTTAAAAACAGAGGTTGATTTAAAATGTTTTCTCTCCCATGTGGATCATACACAACTTTGTCTAAAAATTTTCCCCATGCACTAAACATTTCCCTATAAAACTCTGGTAAGCACTCTGTCATCCAATTCTTTGTTTTCATCCATAAAATTCCATCCCCCATGTTAAAATCCCCACATTTGTTTAAAAAATATTCCATTGTCTTTTTCCATGCTGTTTTGTGACCATCATCTAGATATTTTTTTACTATTTTAATTCTTAAGCTATTTTTTCCCTGTTCGACATCAATTAATCCCATCCCTCCTTTCCCTGCTTCTCCTATTAATGTACTATATGCAATTCTTGACGGTTTACTATTCCATAAAAAATCTAAAAAACATTTTTTCAACCTTTTCTCCACCCACATTGGCATAGCAGTCACATATAAAACATACCACAACTTTGACACCATTAAAACATTTAAAATTAAAACCTTCCCTTTTACACTTAAAGTCCTCAATTTCCAAAAATTTAACCTTTTTTCAATTCCTCCTACTATTTCTTCCCACATTTTTTCTTTAACATTCCTTTCGTCTTTTCCCATTAGAACACCTAAAATCCTTATTTCTTTTGTTTCTTTAAAATTAAAATGATCCGTTAAAACATTTACTCCTCCAAATCTCACATACGTTATTTTTTCTTCATTTAACTTGCCTCCTGATCCCCTACAAAACATCTGTACTACTTCCATTACTTTATTAACACTCTCTATATCTTTAACTATTATTGTTGTATCATCTGCATATTGAAATATTTTTTCATTTCCCCCACTTCCTTCAATGTTTATCCCTCTTATGTCTTCATCTATTTTAACAGCTAATCCCAATGGTTCTGCAACTAAAGAATATAAAAGCGCTGATAATGGACATCCTTGTCTTATTGATCTAGTAATTTTAAAACATTCTGTTAAAAAACCATTACACTGTATTCTTGTTATTGCTCCCCTACATAAAATTGTAATCCACTTGACAAAATTTTCCCCAAACCCGTACCTTCTTAAAATTCCAAATAAATAATCATGCTCCACTCTATCAAAGGCCTTTTCGAAATCCAAACTAATAACATATCCTTTTTTCTTTTTTTCTTTCATATATCTTATTTTATCAATTATACTTAGAGTTGTGTCTGCTATATCTTTCCCTTTAACTCCATACACTTGATTTGTTTCAATTATAGTTGGCATTACTTCTTTCAATCTATTGGCTAAAACTTTTGTTAAAATTTTCAGATCTGTATTCAGCATTGTAATTGGTCTATAATTTTTTAGGTCTACTTTATCTCCTTTTCTTTTATATATCAACTTTATTAATCCCATCCCCATTCTCTGATTCATTTCCTCTTTCTTAATATCTTCATATACTTCTTTTAAAATATTGGTTAAAAAATCTTTAAAAACGATATAAAATTCACTCCCCAAACCATCTATACCTGGACTTTTATTTTTGTTTAATTCACTTATTGCTCTTTTTATCTCTTCTTCTCTTATCTCTTCATCACACTCTTTTCATCACATCACACTCGCCAGTACATTATATAAGTAGGAAAGAAAACCCAAAAGCTTAAAGCACCTGGTATTCCTAGCCGGTCTCTCATCCAAGTACTAACCAGACCTAAGCCTGCTAAGATTCAGAGATTGGGCATTGACTCTTTTTTTTTTTTTTGCAAAATTATTATATAATTTGTGAAATTTTCCAAAAAGTTTAAAGCACCTGGTATTCCCAGGCGGTCTCCCATCCATGTACTAACCAGACCCAAACCTGCTAATATTCAGAGACCGGCATTGACTCTATTTTTTGGCAAAATTATTATATACTAACTGAAAAATTTCCAAAAAGCTTACAGCACCTGGTATTCCCAGGCGGTCTCCCATCCAAGTACTAACCAGGCCCAAACCTGCTTAGCTTCCATGATCAGACGAGATCGGGCATAGCCTTTTTTTTTTTTTTTTTTTTTTTTTTTTTTTTTATTAAGAAATTTCAATCAATAAAATACAATAATCAATAGAAAATACAGAACATCGTCTTTACACATCTCTACATTACACATCTTTCATTTACATAGATAATTTAAAAAACTCTTCCACTTTCTGGCAACTTCCACATTAAATCATTTAAAACACAACAAACTTGTGGGGTAAAAACATCATAAAAAGAGTCTAACATATTCACACCTTTAAAGTACACATACAGTCTTTCGATATATAATTCTGTTTTTCTTTTAAACACACTCCAAACATCCAACACAATTTTTTCCTGTTTAGCCACAGTTCTTCTGTCCCATATTGCACTTTTCATTAGCATTACACACAGATTAATAAAACTTTTGTTTTTACACTTTTTCTCCCAACCAAACATCACAACTCTGTTCCATTCCATTACATTTTCATCCCACTCCTCAGCCACATCTTTAATTAAACATTTACATTTCCTTAAAAAGTCCTCTAGCTCTCTACAATGTAAAAACATATGTAAAATCCCCTCTTCCTCTTCCTGGCACACTTTACACAGAGCATTTTCTTCCATTCCTATTTTATTTAAAATAACATCAGTAAAAACCACTTTATGCCTTATAAAATACTCCAAACATTCCAATTTTGTTTCCACACATTTCCCCGTCATGTTTCTCCATATACACTCTTTTTTTAAATCTTTGAATTTCTGCACCCAGTATCCATTTACAATCGGCTCTTTAAAAACATCATCTCTAAAAGCACAATAAATCATTTTCACAGTACATTCCTTAAAATCATACAGTTTTTCCCCTAATTTCACATGAATACATTTCTCTTTTGGTTCTCCTTCCATACTTTCTATTCTTTTAATCCACTCTTTAGGTATTGCATTTTTAATGATTTCATATTTATTTTTTATTTCTTGTTCACTGTAATCTTCTTTTGCCTCCTCCATTGCATCCACAATAAATTGTGTCGGTAAAAATCCTTCTTTAAATTCATATAAAACATCTCTCACTCTCGTTATCCCCACATCCATCCATTTCTTTAAAAACATTTCTTTGTCTTGTTTTAAAATGTTTTTGTTTAAAAACAGAGGTTGATTTAAAATGTTTTCTCTCCCATGTGGATCATACACAACTTTGTCTAAAAATTTTCCCCAGGCACTAAACATTTCTCTATAAAACTCTGGTAATCTTTCTGTCATCCAATTCTTCGTTTTCATCCATAAAATTCCATCCCCCATGTTAAAATCCCCACATTTGTTTAAAAAATACTCCATTGTCCTTTTCCATGCTGTTTTGTGACCCTCATCCAGATATTTTTTTACTATTTTAATTCTTATGCTATTTTTTCTCTGTTCTACATCAATTAATCCCATCCCTCCCTTCCCTGCTTCTCCTATTAACGTACTATATGCAATTCTTGACGGTTTACTATTCCATAAAAAATCTAAAAAACATTTTTTCAACCTTTTCTCCACCCATATTGGCATAGCAGTCACATATAAAACATACCACAACTTTGACACCATTAAAACATTTAAAATTAAAACCTTCCCTTTTAAACTTAATGTCCTCAATTTCCAAAAATTTTACCTTCTTTCAATTCCTCCTACTATTTCTTCCCACATTTTTTCTTTAACAATCCTTTCGTCTTTTCCCATTAGAACACCTAAAATCCTTATTTCTTTTGTTTCTTTAAAATGAAAATAATCCGTTAAAACAGTCACTCCTCCAAATCTCACATATGTTGTTTTTTCTTCATTTAACTTTCCTCCTGATCCCCTACAAAACATCTGTACTACTTCCATTACTTTATTAACACTCTCTATATCTTTAACTATTATTGTTGTGTCATCCGCATATTGAAATATTTTTTCATTTCCCCCACTTCCTTCAATGTTTATCCCTCTTATGTCTTCATCTATTTTAATAGCTAATCCCAATGGTTCTGCAACTAAAGAATATAAAAGCGCTGATAATGGACATCCTTGTCTTATTGACCTAGTAATTTTAAAACATTCTGTTAAAAAACCATTACACTGTATTCTTGTTATTGCTCCCCTATATAAAATTGTAATCCACTTGACAAAATTATCCCCAAACCCGTACCTTCTTAAAATTCCAAATAAATATTCATGCTCCACTCTATCAAAGGCCTTTTCAAAATCCAAACTAATAACATATCCTTTTTTGTTCTTTTCTTTCATATATCTTATTCTATCTATTATACTTAAAGTTGTATCTGCTATATCTTTCCCTTTTACTCCATACACTTGATTTGTTTTAATTATGGTTGGCATTACCTCTTTCAATCTATTGGCTAAAACTTTTGTTAAAATTTTCAGATCTGTATTCAGCATTGTAATTGGTCTATAATTTTTTAGGTCTACTTTATCTCCTTTTCTTTTATATATTAACTTTATTAATCCCATCCCCATTCTCTGGTTCATTTCCTCCTTCTTAAAAATGTCTTCATATACTTCCTTTAAAATACTGGTTAAAAAATCTTTAAAAACAATATAAAATTCACTCCCCAAACCATCTATACCTGGACTTTTATTTTTGTTTAATTCACTTATTGCTCTTTTTATCTCTTCTTCTCTTATCTCTTCATCACACTCTTTTTTATCTAATTCTCCTACTGTTGTTTTTATCTGATTTAGTAACTCCAATTTCTCTTCTTCCCTCAACCCCTCAGTGCTAAACAGGTTTTCATAATATGCTTTTACTTCTTTTAATATTTCCTCATTTGTTTCCACCACTACACCATTTTTTCCTCTTATTTCTTTAATCATTCCAGCTTTCCCTCTTATTTTTTCTAGATCAAAGAAAAACTTTGTACATTTTTCACCCTCCACAGTATACTTAGCTTTACTCCTTAGTCTTGCACCTTCATATTTTTTCTCTTCCATGTCTTTCAATATTCCCTCCAATTCTTTTATTTTTTGTATATCTTTCCCATTCTCATTTAATTCCTTTTCCAAATTTTCTCTTATTTCTCTCTCCTTCTTCCTCTTACATATCTGTAATAATTTGCAATACTTTATTGTGAATTTTTTAACTAAATATTTAACATTTTCCCACCATATCCTTTTATCTTCACTGTACATTTCATTCTCCTTTTCTTTTTCAATAATTTCTTTAATACTTAAAACATACTCCTCATTCTTCAAAACCTCTACATTTAAAACCCATACACCCGGCCCTCTTTTCACTGAACTCCAGTCTACTTGCATAAAAATTGGTTTATGGTCACTTAAACTTGATTCTTCATATTTAATGTTACCGATAAAACCTTCAATGTTCCTTGTACATAAAATAAAATCAATCCTTGTTTTACACATAAAATTCCCTACTAATTGCCTCCTTGAATATTCTTTCTTTTTTTCATTTCTTTCTCTCCATACATCAATCATATTATTTTCTTCCATTAATAATTTCAGTTCTTTTCTTCCTTTATCATTTTTAAAAACCATTCCCTCTCCCATTTCTAATTTACTGAAAACAGTATTAAAATCACCCATCATAATAACTTCTTTATGCTTTTTTAAAAAATCTCTTAATACATTAAAATATTCCTTCTTTTCATTCTCTACAATCGGTGCATGAATATTAACTACAATAACTTTTTTCTCCTCATACTCCATTTCAACCGCAATACATTTCCCATCTACGTCACTATATATTGTTTTACATGATACCCCACAGTTTTCTTTTATTAAAATCGCAACTCCTCTTCCCAGCCTCCCATCACCATTGTTATAAAAAATCTCTCCACTCCACCTTTTCCTTATTTCAGTCATGTACTCTTCCCTCCAGTTAGTTTCTTGTAATAAAATCACATCCTCTCTTTTACACATTTCTTTCACCTTTTCAAATTTACCCATGTCCATTAGTCCCCTTGCATTAAAAGTAACACAACTTAAAACCATTAAAAGAAATAAAAATAAATACCTAAAAAACATTATTCTTTATCTTCTCCCTCCAGCACTCTTAACACTTCATATCTGTTTACACTTTTTACTCGGCCCCTTGTCATTAATTTTTTTCTTATATTTTCCACATTTGGTTTTACCTTTAATGTTCTCCTTCTACTTTGTCCTCTCTCCCCTCTGTCTTTTCCCATGTTGTCCATCCTTGTTTCTTCTTCGCTGCCCATTTCTTTGTTTTGATCATGCATTCCTTGTCCATCACTCTCCACATTATCCAAAAGATTTTTAAAACTGTCCGATATTTCCATTTCTGTCCACTGAGTATTCTGTTCTACTGTTTGTTCCTCATCCATATCATTACTTTTTCCTTCTTCTTCTTCTTTCTCTTGGTTGTCTGTTCCTCCTTCTGTTTCCTTCTGTGGTAATCCTTCATCCCCTTGTCCTTCATCAATATCTCCTTCCTCTTCAGTGTTTCCTTCATGCACCTGTCCATCCACCCGATGCTCCAGACCTCCTTCCTCTCCCTCCATCCAACACTCACACTTATTTAAAATTTTTTGACACTCCGGGCATCTGACCGCGTTGCAATCCCTTGCGAAATGTCCCCTTTCCTCGCACTTGTGACACTTAAATTCAGGGCATTCCTTAAGCAGATGATCTGGGCTCATGCACAGCTTACAGGTCTTCACCTGGTGGCTGTGCATCACCCTAAAGTACTGCGGCCCTTCTGCTGTTTCCAGCTTTGTGCTGTAGGGCAATGATGCCACCTCCTTGGGGAATCGCACTTTTAAAAACCTTGTTCCATCCTCTATTTCAGTGCCCGGGTAGCATCTTCTTTTTAATTTTGATATGGGATTAACTCCCCATCCCTCCAATTTTCTAAAAATGTCTTTATCATCAAGGTAGACGGGCAGGTGCATGAAGGAAACAACATAATCTCTATTTTGCAGTTTCTTTATTTCACAGTTCACTCCTTTAATTAACAATCCCTCAGTCAGTTCATCACACGTTTCTTCTCTTTCCATTGTCAGTTCATATTCCTTTCCTTGTCTTGGCCTTAGTGCTAAGATTTTCCCATATCCACATTTGTCCGTCACCGCTTTAATAATATCCACAGCTCTCACCTCATTTACGTTCTCCACATTCACAATCACAGTTGCCTCCTTTAAGTATTTCCTTTCACCAAATTTATCTCTTGCATCTAGTTTTTTACCGTGTCCTGCTCGTTGTCGATACTCCAGTCCAGGGTCGTTTGCCATGCGTGTCTCTCCAGCCAGTCCAGTGTCGTTTGCCTTACGTGTCTCTCCAGCCAGTCCAGTGTCGTTTGCCTTACGTGTCTCTCCAGCCAATCCAGTGTCGTTTGCCATGCGTGTCTCTCCAGCCAGTCCAGTGTCGTTTGCCAATAATCCATCCATTGTAAAAAAAAAACACAAACAAAAAATGAACCACCCTCCAGCCAGCAAGATGCTGCTGTTAGGTGGTTTAAAACTGAAAAACCTCAAAAAAATAAACTAAAAGTCCAAAAACAACTCACAAAACAAACACTAACAGAAAAATCAAAATGGAGGAGAGCCTTCCTCTCCAAACTGCAGCCAACACTTCCTGTAGCTCTCTAGCGCCCTCAGGTTGGTATGGCCGTAAGCGAAGACTGCCGCAAAGAGAGGGCTATTTAGAGATCAGCCAATCTTATCGCCAGTACATTATATAAGTAGGAAAGAAAACCCAAAAGTTTAAAGCACCTGGTATTCAATCAATCAATCAATCACCTTTATTTATATAGTGCTTTAAACAAAATACATTGCGCCAAAGCCAGGCAGTCTCCCATCCATGTACTAACCAGGCCCAAACCTGCTAATATTCAGAAATCGGGCATTGACTCTATTTTTTGGCAAAATTATTGTATACTAAGTGAAAATTTTCCAAAAAGTTTAAAGCAAATGGTATTCCCAGGCAGTCTCCCATCCATGTACTAACCAGGCCCAAACCTGCTAATTTTCAGAGACCGGCATTGACTCTATTTTTTGGCAAAATTATTATATACTAAGTGAAAAATTTCCAAAAAGCTTACAGCACCTGGTATTCCCAGGCGGTCTCCCATCCAAGTACTAACCAGGCCCAAACCTGCTTAGCTTCCGAGATCAGACGAGATCGGGCATAGCCAGGTTGGTATGGCTGTAAGCGAAGACTGCTGCAAAGAGAGGGCTATTTAGAGATCAGCCAATCTAATCGCCAGTACATTATATAAGTAGGAAAGAAAACCCAAAAGCTTAAAGCACCTGGTATTCCTAGCCGGTCTCTCATCCAAGTACTAACCAGACCTAAGCCTGCTAAGATTCAGAGATTGGGCATTGACTCTTTTTTTTTTTTGCAAAATTATTATATAATTTGTGAAATTTTCCAAAAAGTTTAAAGCACCTGTTATTCCCAGGCAGTCTCCCATCCATGTACTAACCAGGCCCAAACCTGCTAATATTCAGAAATCGGGCATTGACTCTATTTTTTGGCAAAATTATTATATACTAAGTGAAAATTTTCCAAAAAGTTTAAAGCACCTGGTATTCCCAGGCAGTCTCCCATCCATGTACTAACCAGACCCAAACCTGCTAATATTCAGAGACCAGCATTGACTCTATTTTTTGGCAAAATTATTATATACTAAGTGAAAATTTTCCAAAAAGCTTACAGCACCTGGTATTCCCAGGCGGTCTCACATCCAAGTACTAACCAGGCCCAAACCTGCTTAGCTTCCAAGATCAGATGAGATCGGGCATAGCCTGGTTGATATTGCCGTAAACGAAGACTGCTGCAAAGAGAGGGCTATTTAGAGATCAGCCAATCTTATCGCCAGTACATTATATAAGTAGGAAAGAAAACCCAAAAGTTTAAAGCACCTGGTATTCCCAGGCAGTCTCCCATCCATGTACTAACCAGGCCCAAACCTGCTAATATTCAGAGACCGGCATTGACTCTATTTTTTGGCAAAATTATTATATACTAAGTGAAAATTTTCCAAAAAGTTTAAAGCACCTGGTATTCCCAGGCAGTCTCCCATCCATGTACTAACCAGACCCAAACCTGCTAATATTCAGAGACCGGCATTGACTCTATTTTTTGGCAAAATTATTATATACTAAGTGAAAATTTTCCAAAAAGTTTAAAGCACCTGGTATTCCCAGGCAGTCTCCCATCCATATACTAACCAGACCCAAACCTGCTAATATTCAGAGACTGGCATTGACTCTATTTTTTGGCAAAATTATTATATACTAAATGAAAACTTTCCAAAAAGCTTACAGCACCTGGTATTCCCAGGCGGTCTCCCATCCAAGTACTAACCAGGCCCAAACCTGCTTAGCTTCCAAGATCAGACGAGATCGGGCATAGCCAGGTAGGTATGGCCGTAAGCGAAGACTGCCGCAAAGAGAGGGCTATTTAGAGATCAGCCAATCTAATCGCCAGAACATTATATAAGTAGGAAAGAAAACCCAAAAGCTTAAAGCACCTGGTATTCCTAGCCGGTCTCTCATCCAAGTACTAACCAGACCTAAGCCTGCTAAGATTCAGAGATTGGGCATTGACTCTTTTTTCTTTTGCAAAATTATTATATAATTTGTGAAATTTTCCAAAACGTTTAAAGCACCTGGTATTCCCAGGCAGTCTCTCATCCATGTCCTAACCAGGCCCAAACCTGCTAATATTCAGAAATCGGGCATTGACTCTATTTTGTGGCAAAATTATTACATACTAAGTGAAAATTTTCCAAAAAGTTTAAAGCACCTGGTATTCCCAGGCAGTCTCCCATCCATGTACTAACCAGGCCCAAACCTGCTAATATTCAGAAATCGGGCATTGACTCTATTTTTTGGCAAAATTATTATATACTAAGTGAAAATTTTCCAAAAAGCTTACAGCACCTGGTATTCCCAGGCGGTCTCCCATCCAAGTACTAACCAGGCCCAAACCTGCTTAGCTTCCAAGATCAGACGAGATCGGGCATAGCCTGGTTGATATTGCCGTAAACGAAGACTGCTGCAAAGAGAGGGCTATTTAGAGATCAGCCAATCTTATCGCCAGTACATTATATAAGTAGGAAAGAAAACCCAAAAGTTTAAAGCACCTGGTATTCCCAGGCAGTCTCCCATCCATGTACTAACCAGACCTAAGCCTGCTAAGATTCAGAGATTGGGCATTGACTCTTTTTTTTTTTTGGCAAAATTATTATATAATTTATGAAATTTTCCAAAAAGTTTAAAGCACCTGGTATTCCCAGGCAGTCTCCCATCCATGTACTAACCAGGCCCAAACCTGCTAATATTCAGAAATCGGGCATTGACTCTATTTTTTGGCAAAATTATTATATACTAAGTGAAAATTTTCCAAAAAGTTTAAAGCACCTGGTATTCCCAGGCAGTCTCCCATCCATGTACTAACCAGACCCAAACCTGCTAATATTCAGAGACCGGCATTGACTCTATTTTTTGGCAAAATTATTATATACTAAGTGAAAAATTTCCAAAAAGCTTACAGAACCTGGTATTCCCAGGCGGTCTCCCATCCAAGTACTAACCAGTCCCAAACCTGCTTAGCTTCTGAGGTCAGACGAGATCGGGCATAGCCAGGTTGGTATGGCCGTAAGCGAAGACTGCCGCAAAGAGAGGGCTATTTAGAGATCAGCCAATCTTATCGCCAGTACATTATATAAGTAGGAAAGAAAACCCAAAAGTTTAAAGCACCTGGTATTCCCAGGCAGTCTCCCATCCATGTACTAACCAGGCCCAAACCTGCTAATATTCAGAGACCGGCATTGACTCTATTTTTTGGCAAAATTATTATATACTAAGTGAAAAATTTCCAAAAAGCTTACAGCACCTGGTATTCCCAGGCGGTCTCCCATCCAAGTACTAACCAGGCCCAAACCTGCTTAGCTTCCGAGATCAGACGAGATCGGGCATAGCCAGGTTGGTATGGCTGTAAGCAAAGACTGCTGCAAAGAGAGGGCTATTTAGAGATCAGCCAATCTAATCGCCAGAACATTATATAAGTAGGAAAGAAAACCCAAAAGCTTAAAGCACCTGGTATTCCTAGCCGGTCTCTCATCCAAGTACTAACCAGACCTAAGCCTGCTAAGATTCAGAGATTGGGCATTGACTCTTTTTTCTTTTGCAAAATTATTATATAATTTGTGAAATTTTCCAAAACGTTTAAAGCACCTGGTATTCCCAGGCAGTCTCTCATCCATGTCCTAACCAGGCCCAAACCTGCTAATATTCAGAAATCGGGCATTGACTCTATTTTGTGGCAAAATTATTACATACTAAGTGAAAATTTTCCAAAAAGTTTAAAGCACCTGGTATTCCCAGGCAGTCTCCCATCCATGTACTAACCAGGCCCAAACCTGCTAATATTCAGAAATCGGGCATTGACTCTATTTTTTGGCAAAATTATTATATACTAAGTGAAAATTTTCCAAAAAGCTTACAGCACCTGGTATTCCCAGGCGGTCTCCCATCCAAGTACTAACCAGGCCCAAACCTGCTTAGCTTCCAAGATCAGACGAGATCGGGCATAGCCTGGTTGATATTGCCGTAAACGAAGACTGCTGCAAAGAGAGGGCTATTTAGAGATCAGCCAATCTTATCGCCAGTACATTATATAAGTAGGAAAGAAAACCCAAAAGTTTAAAGCACCTGGTATTCCCAGGCAGTCTCCCATCCATGTACTAACCAGACCTAAGCCTGCTAAGATTCAGAGATTGGGCATTGACTCTTTTTTTTTTTTGGCAAAATTATTATATAATTTATGAAATTTTCCAAAAAGTTTAAAGCACCTGGTATTCCCAGGCAGTCTCCCATCCATGTACTAACCAGGCCCAAACCTGCTAATATTCAGAAATCGGGCATTGACTCTATTTTTTGGCAAAATTATTATATACTAAGTGAAAATTTTCCAAAAAGTTTAAAGCACCTGGTATTCCCAGGCAGTCTCCCATCCATGTACTAACCAGACCCAAACCTGCTAATATTCAGAGACCGGCATTGACTCTATTTTTTGGCAAAATTATTATATACTAAGTGAAAAATTTCCAAAAAGCTTACAGAACCTGGTATTCCCAGGCGGTCTCCCATCCAAGTACTAACCAGTCCCAAACCTGCTTAGCTTCTGAGGTCAGACGAGATCGGGCATAGCCAGGTTGGTATGGCCGTAAGCGAAGACTGCCGCAAAGAGAGGGCTATTTAGAGATCAGCCAATCTTATCGCCAGTACATTATATAAGTAGGAAAGAAAACCCAAAAGTTTAAAGCACCTGGTATTCCCAGGCAGTCTCCCATCCATGTACTAACCAGGCCCAAACCTGCTAATATTCAGAGACCGGCATTGACTCTATTTTTTGGCAAAATTATTATATACTAAGTGAAAAATTTCCAAAAAGCTTACAGCACCTGGTATTTCTAGGCGGTCTCCCATCCAAGTACTAACCAGGCCCAAACCTGCTTAGCTTCCGAGATGAGACGAGATCGGGCATAGCCAGGTTGGTATGGCCGTAAGCGAAGACTGCCGCAAAGAGAAGGCTATTTAGAGATCAGCCAATCTAATCGCCAGTACATTATATAAGTAGGAAAGAAAACCCAAAAGCTTAAAGCACCTGGTATTCCTAGCCGGTCTCTCATCCAAGTACTAACCAGACCTAAGCCTGCTAAGATTCAGAGATTGGGCATTGACTCTTTTTTTTTTGGCAAAATTATTATATAATTTGTGAAATTTTCCAAAAAGTTTAAAGCACCTGGTATTCCCAGGCAGTCTCCCATCAATGTACTAACCAGGCCCAAACCTGCTAATATTCAGAAATCGGGCATTGACTCTATTTTTTGGCAAAATTATTATATACTAAGTGAAAATTTTCCAAAAAGTTTAAAGCACCTGGTATTCCCAGGCAGTCTCCCATCCATGTACTAACCAGACCCAAACCTGCTAATATTCAGAGACCGGCATTGACTCTATTTTTTGGCAAAATTATTATATAATAAGTGAAAATTTTCCAAAAAGCTTACAGCACCTGGTATTCCCAGGAGGTCTCACATCCAAGTACTAACCAGGCCCAAACCTGCTTAGCTTCCAAGATCAGACAAGATCGGGCATAGCCTGGTTGATATTGCCGTAAACGAAGACTGCTGCAAAGAGAGGGCTATTTAGAGATCAGCCAATCTTATCGCCAGTACATTGTATAAGTAGGAAAGAAAACCCAAAAGTTTAAAGCACCTGGTATTCCCAGGCAGTCTCCCATCCATGTACTAACCAGGCCCAAACCTGCTTAGCTTCCGAGATCAGACGAGATCGGGCATAGCCAGGTTGGTATGGCTGTAAGCGAAGACTGCCGCAAAGAGAGGGCTATTTAGAGATCAGCCAATCTAATCGCCAGTACATTATATAAGTAGGAAAGAAAACCCAAAAGTTTAAAGCACCTGGTATTCCTAGCCGGTCTCTCATCCAAGTACTAACCAGACCTAAGCCTGCTAAGATTCAGAGATTGGGCATTGACTCTTTTTTTTTTTTTTTTTTTTTTTGTGCAAAATTATTATATAATTTGTGAAATTTTCCAAAAAGTTTAAAGCACCTGGTATTCCCAGGCATGTACTAACCAGGCCCAAACCTGCTAATATTCAGAAATCGGGCATTGACTCTATTTTTTGGCAAAATTATTATATACTAAGTGAAAATTTTCCAAAAAGCTTACAGCACCTGGTATTCCCAGGCGGTCTCCCATCCAAGTACTAACCAGGCCCAAACCTGCTTAGCTTCCAAGATCAGACGATATCGGGCATAGCCTGGTTGATATTGCCGTAAACGAAGACTGCTGCAAAGAGAGGGCTATTTAGAGATCAGCCAATCTTATCGCCAGTACATTATATAAGTAGGAAAGAAAACCCAAAAGTTTAAAGCACCTGGTATTCCCAGGCAGTCTCCCATCCATGTACTAACCAGGCCCAAACCTGCTTAGCTTCCGAGATCAGACGAGATTTTTTTTTTTTTTTTTTTTTATTATAAAAAATTTACATTCATTTAATTTGTTTCATACAGTTACAATCCTTGACATTATTATTCATATTTCCCCCATAGCCAGTTTACACCATTATCTTTCATTTTCAACATTGGATTCCCTCTTACAATCATTTCTATAAATTCATCCTCTTTGTTTTCCATTGAGAAATAATTCCATAACAGTCTCACAGAGTATTCCATCCTGTTTTTAAAGATTATCCACACATCAACATTTTTCCCATCATATTTCGCCATGTTTCTTCTCAACCATATTACATACTTTGCTATTGTTACACATAAATTAAAGGTATACATATTACAGTCATTATGACCAAATAAAAACATTGTTTCCCACTTCTTTTGGTCCTCATCATACTTCCCCTCCAAAATTTCTTTTGCAATTTCCTTCATTTTTCTCATAAAATCATCTAACCTTTCACAATAAAAAAACAGATGTAACAGTCCTTCCTTTTCTTTCATACACACTTTACACTTTGCATCATTTTGAATTCCTATTTTATGTAATCTCATCTCTGTTAATATACAATTGTGTCTCAATAAATAATTAAAATTCTCTAAAATTGGTTCCATATATTTCAACCTCACGTTTCCCCAAATTTCATTTTCATTTAAGTCATCATATCTTTCTTTCCAGTAGTTCAAAGCTACTGGTTTTGTAAAAGCGATAGACCTAAAAATACTATACACATTCCTTACTTTGCATAAATTAAAATGGACGTTTTCCCCATTTAACCTTTTAAAAAATACATCTGGAAATTCATTCTCATCCCCACTCTCATAGTTTTCAATTCTTTCAATCCAGTCCTTTGGTATCGCTTTCTTTAAATCCTCATATTGTCCTTCTAACTTCCTTCTCCACACCCTTTTGCCCCCCTCTCTCAATGCATCCACAACTGCCTGTAAAGGTACATAACCCTCTATCACCTCATACAATAGATCTTTTATTTGTCTCAAACCACAATCCCACCATTCTTTATAATACATGACCTTGCCGTCCCTTATGATATTCGGATTTAAAAACAAAGGTTGTTCTAAAAGCTGGGCCCTTCCTTTAGGTAAAATCAGTACATTTTCTAAAAATTCCCCCCATGATTCCAAAACCTCCACATAAAAACATGGCAGACCTTTTAACATCCAGCTTTTCATTTTCATCCATAAAACATTACATCCCATATTACATTTTTCCAGGTAATATTCCATGACTCTTTTCCAAATTACATCACTTTTGCTCTCTAGAAACTTCTGAACTGTTTTAATTCTCAGCGTTCTCATTCTTAAAAATGGATCTAAAAGTCCCAATCCTCCCTCCTTTATGTTTCCAAGTAATGTATCATATGCAATCTTAGCCCTTCCATTTCCCCATAAAAACTTTAAAACCAATTCTTTCATTTTTTTGTAGTACAGATGAGGCAATGGGGTTACTCCCAACACATACCAGACTTTCGACAGCATCAATGAATTTATAATTAAAACTTTCCCCCTTAGCTTTAAATTTCTAACTTGCCAAAATCTCAGTCTTTTTCCAATTCCATTTAAAACACCTTCCCAATTCAAAGTGTCTGCCTTATTAGAATCAATACCAACCCACAACCCCAAAATCTTGATGTGCTGCATTTCCTCCTTGAATTGTATATGCTGCGGTATTTCCTCTACTCTGCCAATCCTCATACACACACTTTTCCCCACATTTACTTTGGCTCCCGACCCTTTACAATATCTTTCTAAAATCCCCATTGCCCTATCAATACTTTGGATGTCTTCTACCAACAAGGTTGTATCATCTGCATACTGATACACTGCTTCTCTTTGGAAATGGTTCTTTATTTGTATTCCTTTGATTTCTCTGTCTGCCTTAATAGCCAAACCAAGTGGCTCGGCTACCAGAGAGTAAAGTAAGGCAGACAGTGGGCATCCTTGCCTGATCGACCTTGTTGGTTGAAAACAATCCGTTAAAAAACCATTGCATTTTATGCATGTTAACACATCTGAGTAAAAAATCCAAATCCATTTTCTAAAATTTTCTCCAAAACCAAAAGCCTTAAGAACATCAAATAAAAACTCATGCTCTACCCTGTCAAATGCCTTTTCTAAATCCAGACTTATTAAAAATCCCCCCTTTCCCTTCTCCTTCATATAATAAATTGTGTCTCTTATACTTTTAACCACATCTACTAAATCTCTTCCTTGCACCCCGTATGCCTGTGTTGTTTTTATTATTTTTGGTAAAACCTTTTTTAATCTGTTTGCTAATACTTTTGCTAATATTTTAAAATCTGTATTCAACATGGATATAGGTCTAAAATTTTTAAGATCTTTTGGATTACCGCTTTTTTTGTAAATCATTTTTACCATGCCTATCTTCATTTTTTCACTCAACACCCCCTTCTTGAAAATTTCTTCAAAAACTTCTTTTAAAATTGGCACTAACATTTCTCTAAAAGTTTTATAAAATTCATTAGTCAAACCATCCACACCAGGGCTCTTTCCAGGTTTTAACTGTTGAATTGCCATATCTATTTCTTCTTCCTTAATTTCTTCATCACACAAAATCCTGTCCTCACCTGTTAACTTAGATTTAATTTGTTTAATCAAAAACTCCTCATCATTTTTTCCTATACCTTGTCCCTTAAACATGTCCATGTAATATTGCTTTACTGTTTTCAAAATTTCTTTAGTTTCTGTTTCTATTTCCCCTTTTTTATTTAAGACTTCTTTCAATAGATCAGCCTTCTGCCTATTTTGTTCTAAATTAAAGAAAAATTTTGTGCATCTTTCTCCCTCTACTGCATATTTTGCTTTACTTCTTATAATTGCACCCTTACATTTTTCCTCTTCTAATATCTTTAATTTATCTTGTAGCATTATTATTTTTTCAATTTCCTCTTTTCCATTGCTTTCTGACACTTTACTTAACTCATTATTCAGGAGTTTGGTTAATTCGGTTTCCTTCTGTCTTTCTAATTTTCTGACATTTTTGCTGTATTCTATTGAAAATGTCTTTATTTCCCACTTAACACTATCCCACCATACTCTTTTCTCTTCCCTATACATTCTATTAATTTTGCTTTCTTCCACAATCCCTTTAATACTTTCCTGATATGCATTACTCTTTAAAATCTTTGCATTTAAAACCCACACTCCCCCTCCCCTTTTCACACTTGAAGAATCTAATGTTAAAAATAAGAGAGAATGATCACTAAGACCAACTCGTTTATAATAAACATTAGTAATATTCCCTTGCATTTCCTCTGTACATAAAATATAATCAATCCTACTTTGTTTCAGTTCTTTTAAAACAAATTGTCTTCTTGAAAATTGCCTACTCGTTCTATTTCTTTCTCTCCACACATCAATCAATTTAAAATCCCCCATCAGTTTGTTCAACTCCTCCCTTCCCTTATCAGTCTTAAAAACCATATTACTTGCTAAGTCTAATTCTGTAAAAACAGTATTAAAATCCCCCATTAAAATCACCCTTTCATTAATTCTTACATTTGCAGATATTGTTTTAAAAAATTCCACCTTTTGCTTTTCTTCATTTGGAGCATGTATGTTACATATTGTACATCTCTCATTTCCTTTTTCTATTTCAACAGCTAAACATTTCCCTGCTCCATCATTAAACACCACACTTTCTTTTTCACACACCTCTCTTCTTATTAAAATAGCAACCCCTTTCCCAGTTTTCTCTGTACCATTATTACAATGTATATTCCCATCCCATAAATTTTCAAACCTTTTAACACAATAATTTTTCCAATTCGTTTCTTGTAATACAAATACATCCACCCCTCTACATAATTCCCTCATATTTTCAAATTTCTCCACATCCATTAAACCTCGTGCATTAAATGAAACAACTCTTAAAAACATAAAAACAATATAAAATAAATAATTAAAACATTTCATTTTTTTTTTCAGTCATGCTCCATATCTCTCAGTACATCAAATCTGTTCTCACAACCCTCCTTGTCTTTTAATATTCCTTGCCTTAAAAATCTTTTCTTTGCAATGTCTATATTGGGTGTTACCTTTAAAGTTCTTCTTCTTTGTATTCCTTCTCATTCTTTCCTACGTTTCTCTTCTCCTTTTCTCTCCATTCTCCTCTCCTGATAACCTTCCTCGTCGTTTTGTTGTTCCCCATGTTCCTCGCTCATATCCATAGTCTTTTGCACAGTCCATTGAGATGTTGTTATTTCTCCATCTAGTTCTTTCTTCTTTTCTCCTGTGTCCCCCTGATGTTCTTTCTCTCCATTGTCCTCTCTCAGTCCACAGTGTTTCTCTTCTCCTTTTCTCTCCATTCTCCCCTCCTGATAATCTTCCTCATTGTTTTTTTGTTCCTCCTGTTCTTTGCTTATTTCCATGGTCCTTTGCACCGTCCCTTGTGATATTGTTTTTTCTCCATCATTTTCTTTTTCCTCTCCTCCTGTGTCTGCTTGATGTTCTTCCTCTTCATTTTCCTCTCCCAGTCCACAATCTTCCATCTCCTTGTTTAAAACATTGTCCATCTCGGTTTCCCTCTGCTTTTGCCCACCCACATTAACAACCATATCTGTTTCTTGTTCACTACTATTTTCTCCCTCCCCCATCCAACATTCGCACCTCACCAACACTTTCCTACATTCCGGGCACTTCACTGCATTGCAGCTTCTTGCCAAGTGCCCCTGCTCTTTGCACTGGTAACAAATAAAGTCCGGGCAATCTTTAAATACATGTCCTGGATCCATACACAATCTACAGGTTTTCACCTGCCGATCGTGTATAATCCGAAAGTACTGTGTGCCCTCAGCAGTCTCAAACTTGCTGCTATATGGTAGAGATACAACTTCCTTTGGGAACCTGACCTTTACATATCTCGTACCATCTGCTATTTCAGTACCCGGATATGTTCTTCTCTTAATGTTGGTTGAGGGAGTTACACCCCATGCCTCCAATTTATCTAATATATCCTGGTCATCAACATATGCAGGCAAATGCATGAAAGAAACAACATATTCTCTTACTTGTAGCTTTCTAATCTCACAAAATTGTTGCTTGATTCTTAGTCCATCCTCTAGCTTTTCACACTCCTCCTCATTTGATAATGTGATCTCGAATTCTTTGCCTTGTCTTGGTCTTATCGCCAAAATCTTTCCTCCTCCAATTTTTTCATTCACTTCTTTGATAATATCCTGCACCGATCCATCTCTCACCTCTG
>NC_068395.1:19065188-19070188 GCF_023724105.1 Carassius gibelio
ATTTCCCCCATAGCCAGTTTACACCATTATCTTTCATTTTCAACATTGGATTCCCTCTTACAATCATTTCTATAAATTCATCCTCTTTGTTTTCCATTGAGAAATAATTCCATAACAGTCTCACAGAGTATTCCATCCTGTTTTTAAAGATTATCCACACATCAACATTTTTCCCATCATATTTCGCCATGTTTCTTCTCAACCATATTACATACTTTGCTATTGTTACACATAAATTAAAGGTATACATATTACAGTCATTATGACCAAATAAAAACATTGTTTCCCACTTCTTTTGGTCCTCATCATACTTCCCCTCCAAAATTTCTTTTGCAATTTCCTTCATTTTTCTCATAAAATCATCTAACCTTTCACAATAAAAAAACAGATGTAACAGTCCTTCCTTTTCTTTCATACACACTTTACACTTTGCATCATTTTGAATTCCTATTTTATGTAATCTCATCTCTGTTAATATACAATTGTGTCTCAATAAATAATTAAAATTCTCTAAAATTGGTTCCATATATTTCAACCTCACGTTTCCCCAAATTTCATTTTCATTTAAGTCATCATATCTTTCTTTCCAGTAGTTCAAAGCTACTGGTTTTGTAAAAGCGATAGACCTAAAAATACTATACACATTCCTTACTTTGCATAAATTAAAATGGACGTTTTCCCCATTTAACCTTTTAAAAAATACATCTGGAAATTCATTCTCATCCCCACTCTCATAGTTTTCAATTCTTTCAATCCAGTCCTTTGGTATCGCTTTCTTTAAATCCTCATATTGTCCTTCTAACTTCCTTCTCCACACCCTTTTGCCCCCCTCTCTCAATGCATCCACAACTGCCTGTAAAGGTACATAACCCTCTATCACCTCATACAATAGATCTTTTATTTGTCTCAAACCACAATCCCACCATTCTTTATAATACATGACCTTGCCGTCCCTTATGATATTCGGATTTAAAAACAAAGGTTGTTCTAAAAGCTGGGCCCTTCCTTTAGGTAAAATCAGTACATTTTCTAAAAATTCCCCCCATGATTCCAAAACCTCCACATAAAAACATGGCAGACCTTTTAACATCCAGCTTTTCATTTTCATCCATAAAACATTACATCCCATATTACATTTTTCCAGGTAATATTCCATGACTCTTTTCCAAATTACATCACTTTTGCTCTCTAGAAACTTCTGAACTGTTTTAATTCTCAGCGTTCTCATTCTTAAAAATGGATCTAAAAGTCCCAATCCTCCCTCCTTTATGTTTCCAAGTAATGTATCATATGCAATCTTAGCCCTTCCATTTCCCCATAAAAACTTTAAAACCAATTCTTTCATTTTTTTGTAGTACAGATGAGGCAATGGGGTTACTCCCAACACATACCAGACTTTCGACAGCATCAATGAATTTATAATTAAAACTTTCCCCCTTAGCTTTAAATTTCTAACTTGCCAAAATCTCAGTCTTTTTCCAATTCCATTTAAAACACCTTCCCAATTCAAAGTGTCTGCCTTATTAGAATCAATACCAACCCACAACCCCAAAATCTTGATGTGCTGCATTTCCTCCTTGAATTGTATATGCTGCGGTATTTCCTCTACTCTGCCAATCCTCATACACACACTTTTCCCCACATTTACTTTGGCTCCCGACCCTTTACAATATCTTTCTAAAATCCCCATTGCCCTATCAATACTTTGGATGTCTTCTACCAACAAGGTTGTATCATCTGCATACTGATACACTGCTTCTCTTTGGAAATGGTTCTTTATTTGTATTCCTTTGATTTCTCTGTCTGCCTTAATAGCCAAACCAAGTGGCTCGGCTACCAGAGAGTAAAGTAAGGCAGACAGTGGGCATCCTTGCCTGATCGACCTTGTTGGTTGAAAACAATCCGTTAAAAAACCATTGCATTTTATGCATGTTAACACATCTGAGTAAAAAATCCAAATCCATTTTCTAAAATTTTCTCCAAAACCAAAAGCCTTAAGAACATCAAATAAAAACTCATGCTCTACCCTGTCAAATGCCTTTTCTAAATCCAGACTTATTAAAAATCCCCCCTTTCCCTTCTCCTTCATATAATAAATTGTGTCTCTTATACTTTTAACCACATCTACTATATCTCTTCCTTGCACCCCGTATGCCTGTGTTGTTTTTATTATTTTTGGTAAAACCTTTTTTAATCTGTTTGCTAATACTTTTGCTAATATTTTAAAATCTGTATTCAACATGGATATAGGTCTAAAATTTTTAAGATCTTTTGGATTACCGCTTTTTTTGTAAATCATTTTTACCATGCCTATCTTCATTTTTTCACTCAACACCCCCTTCTTGAAAATTTCTTCAAAAACTTCTTTTAAAATTGGCACTAACATTTCTCTAAAAGTTTTATAAAATTCATTAGTCAAACCATCCACACCAGGGCTCTTTCCAGGTTTTAACTGTTGAATTGCCATATCTATTTCTTCTTCCTTAATTTCTTCATCACACAAAATCCTGTCCTCACCTGTTAACTTAGATTTAATTTGTTTAATCAAAAACTCCTCATCATTTTTTCCTATACCTTGTCCCTTAAACATGTCCATGTAATATTGCTTTACTGTTTTCAAAATTTCTTTAGTTTCTGTTTCTATTTCCCCTTTTTTATTTAAGACTTCTTTCAATAGATCAGCCTTCTGCCTATTTTGTTCTAAATTAAAGAAAAATTTTGTGCATCTTTCTCCCTCTACTGCATATTTTGCTTTACTTCTTATAATTGCACCCTTACATTTTTCCTCTTCTAATATCTTTAATTTATCTTGTAGCATTATTATTTTTTCAATTTCCTCTTTTCCATTGCTTTCTGACACTTTACTTAACTCATTATTCAGGAGTTTGGTTAATTCGGTTTCCTTCTGTCTTTCTAATTTTCTGACATTTTTGCTGTATTCTATTGAAAATGTCTTTATTTCCCACTTAACACTATCCCACCATACTCTTTTCTCTTCCCTATACATTCTATTAATTTTGCTTTCTTCCACAATCCCTTTAATACTTTCCTGATATGCATTACACTTTAAAATCTTTGCATTTAAAACCCACACTCCCCCTCCCCTTTTCACACTTGAAGAATCTAATGTTAAAAATAAGAGAGAATGATCACTAAGACCAACTCGTTTATAATAAACATTAGTAATATTCCCTTGCATTTCCTCTGTACATAAAATATAATCAATCCTACTTTGTTTCAGTTCTTTTAAAACAAATTGTCTTCTTGAAAATTGCCTACTCGTTCTATTTCTTTCTCTCCACACATCAATCAATTTAAAATCCCCCATCAGTTTGTTCAACTCCTCCCTTCCCTTATCAGTCTTAAAAACCATATTACTTGCTAAGTCTAATTCTGTAAAAACAGTATTAAAATCCCCCATTAAAATCACCCTTTCATTAATTCTTACATTTGCAGATATTGTTTTAAAAAATTCCACCTTTTGCTTTTCTTCATTTGGAGCATGTATGTTACATATTGTACATCTCTCATTTCCTTTTTCTATTTCAACAGCTAAACATTTCCCTGCTCCATCATTAAACACCACACTTTCTTTTTCACACACCTCTCTTCTTATTAAAATAGCAACCCCTTTCCCAGTTTTCTCTGTACCATTATTACAATGTATATTCCCATCCCATAAATTTTCAAACCTTTTAACACAATAATTTTTCCAATTCGTTTCTTGTAATACAAATACATCCACCCCTCTACATAATTTCCTCATATTTTCAAATTTCTCCACATCCATTAAACCTCGTGCATTAAATGAAACAACTCTTAAAAACATAAAAACAATATAAAATAAATAATTAAAACATTTCATTTTTTTTTTCAGTCATGCTCCATATCTCTCAGTACATCAAATCTGTTCTCACAACCCTCCTTGTCTTTTAATATTCCTTGCCTTAAAAATCTTTTCTTTGCAATGTCTATATTGGGTGTTACCTTTAAAGTTCTTCTTCTTTGTATTCCTTCTCGTTCTTTCCTACGTTTCTCTTCTCCTTTTCTCTCCATTCTCCTCTCCTGATAACCTTCCTCGTCGTTTTGTTGTTCCCCATGTTCCTCGCTCATATCCATAGTCTTTTGCACAGTCCATTGAGATGTTGTTATTTCTCCATCTAGTTCTTTCTTCTTTTCTCCTGTGTCCCCCTGATGTTCTTTCTCTCCATTGTCCTCTCTCAGTCCACAGTGTTTCTCTTCTCCTTTTCTCTCCATTCTCCCCTCCTGATAATCTTCCTCATTGTTTTTTTGTTCCTCCTGTTCTTTGCTTATTTCCATGGTCCTTTGCACCGTCCCTTGTGATATTGTTTTTTCTCCATCATTTTCTTTTTCCTCTCCTCCTGTGTCTGCTTGATGTTCTTCCTCTTCATTTTCCTCTCCCAGTCCACAATCTTCCATCTCCTTGTTTAAAACATTGTCCATCTCGGTTTCCCTCTGCTTTTGCCCACCCACATTAACAACCATATCTGTTTCTTGTTCACTACTATTTTCTCCCTCCCCCATCCAACATTCGCACCTCACCAACACTTTCCTACATTCCGGGCACTTCACTGCATTGCAGCTTCTTGCCAAGTGCCCCTGCTCTTTGCACTGGTAACAAATAAAGTCCGGGCAATCTTTAAATACATGTCCTGGATCCATACACAATCTACAGGTTTTCACCTGCCGATCGTGTATAATCCGAAAGTACTGTGTGCCCTCAGCAGTCTCAAACTTGCTGCTATATGGTAGAGATACAACTTCCTTTGGGAACCTGACCTTTACATATCTCGTACCATCTGCTATTTCAGTACCCGGATATGTTCTTCTCTTAATGTTGGTTGAGGGAGTTACACCCCATGCCTCCAATTTATCTAATATATCCTGGTCATCAACATATGCAGGCAAATGCATGAAAGAAACAACATATTCTCTTACTTGTAGCTTTCTAATCTCACAAAATTGTTGCTTGATTCTTA
>NC_068395.1:19110188-19115188 GCF_023724105.1 Carassius gibelio
TAACAGTCTCACAGAGTATTCCATCCTGTTTTTAAAGATTATCCACACATCAACATTTTTCCCATCATATTTCGCCATGTTTCTTCTCAACCATATTACATACTTTGCTATTGTTACACATAAATTAAAGGTATACATATTACAGTCATTATGACCAAATAAAAACATTGTTTCCCACTTCTTTTGGTCCTCATCATACTTCCCCTCCAAAATTTCTTTTGCAATTTCCTTCATTTTTCTCATAAAATCATCTAACCTTTCACAATAAAAAAACAGATGTAACAGTCCTTCCTTTTCTTTCATACACACTTTACACTTTGCATCATTTTGAATTCCTATTTTATGTAATCTCATCTCTGTTAATATACAATTGTGTCTCAATAAATAATTAAAATTCTCTAAAATTGGTTCCATATATTTCAACCTCACGTTTCCCCAAATTTCATTTTCATTTAAGTCATCATATCTTTCTTTCCAGTAGTTCAAAGCTACTGGTTTTGTAAAAGCGATAGACCTAAAAATACTATACACATTCCTTACTTTGCATAAATTAAAATGGACGTTTTCCCCATTTAACCTTTTAAAAAATACATCTGGAAATTCATTCTCATCCCCACTCTCATAGTTTTCAATTCTTTCAATCCAGTCCTTTGGTATCGCTTTCTTTAAATCCTCATATTGTCCTTCTAACTTCCTTCTCCACACCCTTTTGCCCCCCTCTCTCAATGCATCCACAACTGCCTGTAAAGGTACATAACCCTCTATCACCTCATACAATAGATCTTTTATTTGTCTCAAACCACAATCCCACCATTCTTTATAATACATGACCTTGCCGTCCCTTATGATATTCGGATTTAAAAACAAAGGTTGTTCTAAAAGCTGGGCCCTTCCTTTAGGTAAAATCAGTACATTTTCTAAAAATTCCCCCCATGATTCCAAAACCTCCACATAAAAACATGGCAGACCTTTTAACATCCAGCTTTTCATTTTCATCCATAAAACATTACATCCCATATTACATTTTTCCAGGTAATATTCCATGACTCTTTTCCAAATTACATCACTTTTGCTCTCTAGAAACTTCTGAACTGTTTTAATTCTCAGCGTTCTCATTCTTAAAAATGGATCTAAAAGTCCCAATCCTCCCTCCTTTATGTTTCCAAGTAATGTATCATATGCAATCTTAGCCCTTCCATTTCCCCATAAAAACTTTAAAACCAATTCTTTCATTTTTTTGTAGTACAGATGAGGCAATGGGGTTACTCCCAACACATACCAGACTTTCGACAGCATCAATGAATTTATAATTAAAACTTTCCCCCTTAGCTTTAAATTTCTAACTTGCCAAAATCTCAGTCTTTTTCCAATTCCATTTAAAACACCTTCCCAATTCAAAGTGTCTGCCTTATTAGAATCAATACCAACCCACAACCCCAAAATCTTGATGTGCTGCATTTCCTCCTTGAATTGTATATGCTGCGGTATTTCCTCTACTCTGCCAATCCTCATACACACACTTTTCCCCACATTTACTTTGGCTCCCGACCCTTTACAATATCTTTCTAAAATCCCCATTGCCCTATCAATACTTTGGATGTCTTCTACCAACAAGGTTGTATCATCTGCATACTGATACACTGCTTCTCTTTGGAAATGGTTCTTTATTTGTATTCCTTTGATTTCTCTGTCTGCCTTAATAGCCAAACCAAGTGGCTCGGCTACCAGAGAGTAAAGTAAGGCAGACAGTGGGCATCCTTGCCTGATCGACCTTGTTGGTTGAAAACAATCCGTTAAAAAACCATTGCATTTTATGCATGTTAACACATCTGAGTAAAAAATCCAAATCCATTTTCTAAAATTTTCTCCAAAACCAAAAGCCTTAAGAACATCAAATAAAAACTCATGCTCTACCCTGTCAAATGCCTTTTCTAAATCCAGACTTATTAAAAATCCCCCCTTTCCCTTCTCCTTCATATAATAAATTGTGTCTCTTATACTTTTAACCACATCTACTATATCTCTTCCTTGCACCCCGTATGCCTGTGTTGTTTTTATTATTTTTGGTAAAACCTTTTTTAATCTGTTTGCTAATACTTTTGCTAATATTTTAAAATCTGTATTCAACATGGATATAGGTCTAAAATTTTTAAGATCTTTTGGATTACCGCTTTTTTTGTAAATCATTTTTACCATGCCTATCTTCATTTTTTCACTCAACACCCCCTTCTTGAAAATTTCTTCAAAAACTTATTTTAAAATTGGCACTAACATTTCTCTAAAAGTTTTATAAAATTCATTAGTCAAACCATCCACACCAGGGCTCTTTCCAGGTTTTAACTGTTGAATTGCCATATCTATTTCTTCTTCCTTAATTTCTTCATCACACAAAATCCTGTCCTCACCTGTTAACTTAGATTTAATTTGTTTAATCAAAAACTCCTCATCATTTTTTCCTATACCTTGTCCCTTAAACATGTCCATGTAATATTGCTTTACTGTTTTCAAAATTTCTTTAGTTTCTGTTTCTATTTCCCCTTTTTTATTTAAGACTTCTTTCAATAGATCAGCCTTCTGCCTATTTTGTTCTAAATTAAAGAAAAATTTTGTGCATCTTTCTCCCTCTACTGCATATTTTGCTTTACTTCTTATAATTGCACCCTTACATTTTTCCTCTTCTAATATCTTTAATTTATCTTGTAGCATTATTATTTTTTCAATTTCCTCTTTTCCATTGCTTTCTGACACTTTACTTAACTCATTATTCAGGAGTTTGGTTAATTCGGTTTCCTTCTGTCTTTCTAATTTTCTGACATTTTTGCTGTATTCTATTGAAAATGTCTTTATTTCCCACTTAACACTATCCCACCATACTCTTTTCTCTTCCCTATACATTCTATTAATTTTGCTTTCTTCCACAATCCCTTTAATACTTTCCTGATATGCATTACTCTTTAAAATCTTTGCATTTAAAACCCACACTCCCCCTCCCCTTTTCACACTTGAAGAATCTAATGTTAAAAATAAGAGAGAATGATCACTAAGACCAACTCGTTTATAATAAACATTAGTAATATTCCCTTGCATTTCCTCTGTACATAAAATATAATCAATCCTACTTTGTTTCAGTTCTTTTAAAACAAATTGTCTTCTTGAAAATTGCCTACTCGTTCTATTTCTTTCTCTCCACACATCAATCAATTTAAAATCCCCCATCAGTTTGTTCAACTCCTCCCTTCCCTTATCAGTCTTAAAAACCATATTACTTGCTAAGTCTAATTCTGTAAAAACAGTATTAAAATCCCCCATTAAAATCACCCTTTCATTAATTCTTACATTTGCAGATATTGTTTTAAAAAATTCCACCTTTTGCTTTTCTTCATTTGGAGCATGTATGTTACATATTGTACATCTCTCATTTCCTTTTTCTATTTCAACAGCTAAACATTTCCCTGCTCCATCATTAAACACCACACTTTCTTTTTCACACACCTCTCTTCTTATTAAAATAGCAACCCCTTTCCCAGTTTTCTCTGTACCATTATTACAATGTATATTCCCATCCCATAAATTTTCAAACCTTTTAACACAATAATTTTTCCAATTCGTTTCTTGTAATACAAATACATCCACCCCTCTACATAATTCCCTCATATTTTCAAATTTCTCCACATCCATTAAACCTCGTGCATTAAATGAAACAACTCTTAAAAACATAAAAACAATATAAAATAAATAATTAAAACATTTCATTTTTTTTTTCAGTCATGCTCCATATCTCTCAGTACATCAAATCTGTTCTCACAACCCTCCTTGTCTTTTAATATTCCTTGCCTTAAAAATCTTTTCTTTGCAATGTCTATATTGGGTGTTACCTTTAAAGTTCTTCTTCTTTGTATTCCTTCTCGTTCTTTCCTACGTTTCTCTTCTCCTTTTCTCTCCATTCTCCTCTCCTGATAACCTTCCTCGTCGTTTTGTTGTTCCCCATGTTCCTCGCTCATATCCATAGTCTTTTGCACAGTCCATTGAGATGTTGTTATTTCTCCATCTAGTTCTTTCTTCTTTTCTCCTGTGTCCCCCTGATGTTCTTTCTCTCCATTGTCCTCTCTCAGTCCACAGTGTTTCTCTTCTCCTTTTCTCTCCATTCTCCCCTCCTGATAATCTTCCTCATTGTTTTTTTGTTCCTCCTGTTCTTTGCTTATTTCCATGGTCCTTTGCACCGTCCCTTGTGATATTGTTTTTTCTCCATCATTTTCTTTTTCCTCTCCTCCTGTGTCTGCTTGATGTTCTTCCTCTTCATTTTCCTCTCCCAGTCCACAATCTTCCATCTCCTTGTTTAAAACATTGTCCATCTCGGTTTCCCTCTGCTTTTGCCCACCCACATTAACAACCATATCTATTTCTTGTTCACTACTATTTTCTCCCTCCCCCATCCAACATTCGCACCTCACCAACACTTTCCTACATTCCGGGCACTTCACTGCATTGCAGCTTCTTGCCAAGTGCCCCTGCTCTTTGCACTGGTAACAAATAAAGTCCGGGCAATCTTTAAATACATGTCCTGGATCCATACACAATCTACAGGTTTTCACCTGCCGATCGTGTATAATCCGAAAGTACTGTGTGCCCTCAGCAGTCTCAAACTTGCTGCTATATGGTAGAGATACAACTTCCTTTGGGAACCTGACCTTTACATATCTCGTACCATCTGCTATTTCAGTACCCGGATATGTTCTTCTCTTAATGTTGGTTGAGGGAGTTACACCCCATGCCTCCAATTTATCTAATATATCCTGGTCATCAACATATGCAGGCAAATGCATGAAAGAAACAACATATTCTCTTACTTGTAGCTTTCTAATCTCACAAAATTGTTGCTTGATTCTTAGTCCATCCTCTAGCTTTTCACACTCCTCCTCATTTGATAATGTGATCTCGAATTCTTTGCCTTGTCTTGGTCTTATCGCCAAAATCTTTCCTCCTCCAATTTTTTCATTCAC
>NC_068395.1:19147688-19155188 GCF_023724105.1 Carassius gibelio
CAAAGAGAGGGCTATTTAGAGATCAGCCAATCTAATCGCCAGTACATTATATAAGTAGGAAAGAAAACCCAAAAGCTTAAAGCACCTGGTATTCCTAGCCGGTCTCTCATCCAAGTACTAACCAGACCTAAGCCTGCTAAGATTCAGAGATTGGGCATTGACTCTTTTTTTTTTGGCAAAATTATTATATAATTTGTGAAATTTTCCAAAAAGTTTAAAGCACCTGGTATTCCCAGGCAGTCTCCCATCAATGTACTAACCAGGCCCAAACCTGCTAATATTCAGAAATCGGGCATTGACTCTATTTTTTGGCAAAATTATTATATACTAAGTGAAAATTTTCCAAAAAGTTTAAAGCACCTGGTATTCCCAGGCAGTCTCCCATCCATGTACTAACCAGACCCAAACCTGCTAATATTCAGAGACCGGCATTGACTCTATTTTTTGGCAAAATTATTATATACTAACTGAAAAATTTCCAAAAAGCTTACAGCACCTGGTATTCCCAGGCGGTCTCCCATCCAAGTACTAACCAGGCCCAAACCTGCTTAGCTTCCGAGATCAGACGAGATCAGGCATAGCCAGGTTGGTATGGCCGTAAGCGAAGACTGCCGCAAAGAGAAGGCTATTTAGAGATCAGCCAATCTAATCGCCAGTACATTATATAAGTAGGAAAGAAAACCCAAAAGCTTAAAGCACCTGGTATTCCTAGCCGGTCTCTCATCCAAGTACTAACCAGACCTAAGCCTGCTAAGATTCAGAGATTGGGCATCGACTCTTTTTTTTTTTTTTTGCAAAATTATTATATAATTTGTGAAATTTTCCAAAAAGTTTAAAGCACCTGGTATTCCCAGGCAGTGTCCCATCCATGTACTAACCAGGCCCAAACCTGCTAATATTCAGAAATCGGGCATTGACTCTATTTTTTGGCAAAATTATTATATACTAAGTGAAAATTTTCCAAAAAGTTTAAAGCACCTGGTATTCCCAGGCAGTCTCCCATCCATGTACTAAACAGACCCAAACCTGCTAATATTCAGAGACCGGCATTGACTCTATTTTTTTGCAAAATTATTATATAATTTGTGAAATTTTCCAAAAAGTTTAAAGCACCTGGTATTCCCAGGCAGTCTCCCATCCATGTACTAAACAGACCCAAACCTGCTAATATTCAGAGACCGGCATTGACTCTATTTTTTGGCAAAATTCTTATATACTAAGTGAAAATTTTCCAAAAAGTTTAAAGCACCTGGTATTCCCAGGCAGTCTCCCATCCATGTACTAACCAGACCCAAACCTACTAATATTCAGAGACCGGCATTGACTCTATTTTTTGGCAAAATTATTATATACTAACTGAAAAATTTCCAAAAAGCTTACAGCACCTGGTATTCCCAGGCGGTCTCCCATCCAAGTACTAACCAGGCCCAAACCTGCTTAGCTTCCGAGATCAGACGAGATCAGGCATAGCCAGGTTTTTTTTTTTTTTTTTTTTTTTTTTTTTTTTAGAAATTTACATTCCAATTAAAAAATAAAAAATAAAATAAAAACAAAGACATTCATGTGATTAAATAGATATTTCTCTTCCACATCATTCTGTTCCTGGAAATGCTATTTCAAACTTCTTTAAAATTGAGTAAACCTCTGAAGTAAACACTTTATCAAATTCCTTATTTTTTTGTTCCTGTTTAAAATAACAATACAAACATTCTATATACCTTTTCCAACGTCTTTTAAACAAACCCCACACATCCATTATAATTTCTTCTTGTTTTGCAATTCCTCTTCTTTCCCAGATGACTTTTTTCATTAACATTACAAACAGATTGATCACCTTTTTGTTTTTTTCCTTCTCATCAAAACCTAACATAATGATCCTATCCAATTCTGTATCCTCTCGATCTTGCTCCCCTCCCAGGTTTACAATTATATTTTTGCATTTTTCATTGAAATCCTTCAGTGCCTTACAGTGTAGAAACGCATGTAAAAAATCTTCCTCTTCCTCATTGCATACTTTGCATATGGCACTTTGTTCCATCCCAATTTTTTTAAGTATTACATCAGTAAACAGCACCCTTTGTCTGATATAATACTCAGAATTTTCCAATTTGACCTCAATTATCTCCCCTTTCATGTTTTTCCAAATATCTTCTTCTTTTAAACCTTCAAATGTCTTCTGCCAAAATTTGTTTGCAACAGGTTTCTTAAAAATCATGTCAATGAAAAAAACATAAAACATTTTCACTGTACATTCTTTTAAAAGCCACAATTTCTCTCCCAGTATTGCGTACACATCCTTTTCTTCTTTCCCCCCTTCCATAGTTTCAACCTTTTCTATCCATTCTTTGGGTATTGCATTTTTTATAATTTCATACTTAGTTTTAAGTTCTTGTTTATTAAATTCTTCCTTTGCTTCCTCCATCACATCTACTATATACTGCATTGGTAAAAAGCCTTCTTTATATTCATATAAAACATCTCTTACTTTGAGTATTCCAACTTCCATCAATTCTTTAAAATATATTTCCTTCCCTTGGTTTAAAATGCCGGTGTTTAGGAATAATGGCTGATTTAAGATGTTTTCTCTTCCATGTACGTTGTATTGAACGGTAGTTAAAAAATTCCTCCAAGCCCTTAAAACTTCTTTATAAAACATTGGCAACCCCTCTGTTATCCATTCTTGTGTTCTCATCCATAACACATTATCTCCCAGATTAAAATTCCCACATTTGTTTAAAAAAATCCCCATTGTTGTTTTCCATTCTGCTTTGTTTCCCTCATCCAGATACTTTTTGACTAATTTGACTCTCAGACTATTCTTCCTTTGCTCAACATCGATTAAACCCAAACCTCCTTTTCCCTCCATCCCTATTAAAGTATTGTACGCAATTCTAGCTGGTTTCCCTACCCATAAAAAATCTAAAAAACATCTTTTCAACCCTCTTTCCACCCACACCGGCATAGATGTCATATATAAAAAATACCACAGTTTTGAAGTCATTAAAACATTCAAGATTAAAACCTTCCCTTTTAAATTTAGTGCCCTCAATTTCCAAAAGTTCAGTCTTCTTTCAATGCTTCCCACTATTTCTTCCCACATGATTTCTCTAACTTTATCTTCATCTTTACCCATTAAAATTCCTAAAATCTTCATTTCTTTTACTTCCTTGAATTTAAAATTCTCTGCTAAGTCTGTCGTCTGCCCAAATCTCATATATGCAGTTTTTTCTTCATTTATTTTTCCTCCTGAACCCTTGCAAAATCTCTGTACTATTTCCATTACTTGTTTGACACTTTCTTCTTCTCTAGCAAAAATGGTAGTGTCATCAGCATATTGAAAAATTTTACACTCTTTTCCTGTTTGTTCAATCTCTATTCCTTTAATTCCCCTTTCTTGCTTTATGGCTAGTCCAAGCGGTTCTGCCACCAATGAATATAGCAGGGCTGATAAAGGACACCCTTGTCTTATAGATCGTGTTATCCTAAAACATTTTGTTAAAAACCCATTACATTTTATTGTTGTCATTGCTCCCTTGTATAAAATTTGAATCCATTTAATAAAAATCTCCCCAAACCCAAAACTTTTTAAAATATCAAATAAATATTCGTGTTCCACCCTGTCAAAAGCTTTTTCAAAATCTAAGTTAATGATATAACCTCCTTTCCTTTTATCTCTCATGTACCTTATCGTGTCTTTTATACTCATTGTTACATCCGAAATGTCTTTCCCTTTTACTCCATATGCCTGATTTGTTGTTATTATATTTGGCATTATCTGTTTTAATCTATTCGCTAAAAGTTTTGCTAAAATCTTTAAATCAGTATTTAACATTGTGATAGGTCTATAATTTTTTAATTCATTTTTTTCCCCCTTTTTCTTGTATATTACCTTCATCAATCCCATTCCCATTCTTAACATCATTCCTCCTTTTTCAAAAATCTCATCATAAACATCTCTTAAAATATCTACTAAAAGGTCTTTAAAAGTTTGGTAAAACTCACTTCCTAGACCATCAATACCTGGGCTTTTCTTTTTGTTCAATTCATTTATTGTACTTTCTATTTCTTCTTTACTTATTGTCTGATCGCATTCTTCCTTCTCCTCTTTACTCACTTTAATTTTTATTAATTCCATTAATTCCCTTTTTTCTCTCTCCTTTACTCCTTCCGTACTAAACAATTTTTCAAAATAGTTTTTAACCTCTTCTAAAATTTCCCCACATTCATGTACCATTTCACCATTTTCTTTTCGTATTTCTTTTATAGTTTCAACTCTTCCTTTTCTTTTTTCAAGATCAAAAAAAAACTTTGTGCATTTTTCTCCTTCTACCAGATATTTAGCTTTACACCTCAACATTGCCCCCTTATATCTATTCTCTTCCATCTCTTTCAGCTCTTCTTGTATTTCTTTTATTTTTTGAATATCTTCTGTTTCATCATTTACTTGCTTCTCCAGTCTTTCTCTTATTTCCTTTTCTTTATTCTTTTTGCATTTCTGTTTTAACACACAATAACTAATAGTGATTTTTTTCACTAAAAATTTCAAGTTCTCCCACCAGATCCTTTTGTCCTCTAAATACATTTCATTCTCTTTTTCTTTTTTTATTGTATCTTTTATTGTTGCCACATAATCCTCATCCTTTAAAATGTCTGTATTTAAAACCCATACCCCTGGCCCTCTTTTCCCAACATCCCAATCCAAATGTACAAAAAAAGGCTTATGATCACTTAACCTCGTTTCTTCATACCTTAACTTCTCTATAAAACATTCTAAATTCCTTGTACATAAAACCATATCTACTTGTTTTTGATAAATGAAATTTCCTACTATTTGTCTTCTCGAGTATTCTCTTTTGTGTTCATTCCTTTCCCTCCATACATCCATTATATTGTTTTCCTCCATTAGTGATCTTAACTCTTTCCTTCCCGTATCGCTTTTGAAACCCATACCCTCCGCTATATCTTGTCTGCTAAAAACTGTATTAAAATCCCCCATCATAAGTATATATTTATAATTCCTCACAATTGTCTTGATAGTGTTAAAAAATGATCTCTTTTCTTCTTTTTTCGTTGGTGCATGTATGTTGACCAGTAATATGTTCTTCTCTTCGTAACTCATTTCCACTATCAAACATTTCCCTATTTCATCTTTGTATATTTCTTTACAGCTTACACCACTGTTTTCCCTTATTAAAATTGCCACACCTCTACCATTTCTTTCATCACCATTATTATACAGAATTTCACCATTCCAACTTTTCCTCATTTCATTTATAGACCTATCTGTCCAATTAGTTTCTTGTAGCATTATTATGTCTTCTTTTTTACACATTTCTTTTACTTTATCAAACTTTCTTACATCTTGAAGTCCTCTTGCATTAAAAGTTACCAACTTTATGAGCATAAGACAGAAAAAAGTATTCATAAAAACCATCGTTTATCATTCAATCTCCCCCATGTCCTTTAACAGTTCAAATCGGTTTACATTTTTCAACAAGTCCTCTTTAACTACTTTTTTCCTTACCCCGCCCAAACTTGGTTTTACCTTGATCGATCTTCTTCTTTTCATTTGTATCCCAGCTTTGTCCTCCTTTTCCTCTTCACTGCCCATTTCAACAGTCTGTTCTTCATTTACAATCCTTTGATGTTCTATTTTGTCTAAAAGTATTTCAATGGTCTCTGCAATTTGCATCTCCGCTTCACCCCCTTGCTGTGATTGTTTATCCTGTATGCAACTTTCTTCTCTCTGTTCTCCTTTGTCCTTATTTTCGTTGGTTTCATTAATCTGTGTTGTTGTTGTTCCTTCCTCTTGCTCCTTTTCATTGTCATGCATCTGCCCACTCACACCTTTTTCATCTTCTTCCTCGTTTCCCATCCAGCATTCACACTTGCTTAGCACCTCCTCGCAATCCGGGCATTTTACCACCCTGCAGTCCCTCGCCATGTGTCCTCTCTCATTGCATTTGTAACATATAAACTGCGGACAGTCTTTCACCATATGCTCTGGGCTCATGCACAACCTACATGTCTTTACCTGCTGGCTATGCATGACCCGAAAGTGCTGTGGTCCTTCTGCTGTGACAAACTTGGTGCTATACGGGAGTGAGATCACTTCTCTGGGGAATCTTGTTTTTACAAATCTTGTTCCATCTTCAATATTTGTGCCAGGATAAAACCGTCTCTTTATTTTAGAGATGGGGAGAACTCCCCATCCTTCCAATTTCTTTAAAATGTCCTCATCGTCCATGTAAACAGGGAGATGCATAAAAGAAACAACAAAATCTCTGTTTTGAAGTCTTGTTACCTCACAGGTTTTTCCTTTGATTAGTATTCCATTCATCAGCTCCTCTATGTCTTCCTCGGTCTCCAAAGTCACCTCATAACATCTTGTTTGTTTCGGTCGAACCGCCAAGATTTTCCCTTCTCCAACTTTTTCTGTCACTGACATTATAATATCCACTGCTCTCACATCATCCAAATCCATTAAGTCCACTGTTACTGTTGCTTCCTTTTTGTAAACTCTTTTCCAGGTTTCCTTCTTTGTTTCTTTTTCATGTCCATCTCTGTGTCTTTGTTCAAGATCGATTTCATTTCCACTCCGTGTTTCTCGTGCCATTGTTGTGGTCGTTGCCGGTAATCTATCCATTTTGAAAATTAAAGCCAAAAAAAACTCCCCCCCCAAACAGCGTGAGCTGCTGGGAGGAGAAAATAAACAAACAAAAAAAACTAAATAAAGCTTTTCCCAAAAAATAATGAACAAAACACAAATCAAAAAAGGTGAGCCTCTCTCACCAACTGCTCAAACTGCCCACTCACTTCCTGTATTACTCACTAGCGCCACCAGGTTGGTATGGCCGTAAGCGAAGACTGCCGCAAAGAGAAGGCTATTTAGAGATCAGCCAATCTAATCGCCAGTACATTATATAAGTAGGAAAGAAAACCCAAAAGCTTAAAGCACCTGGTATTCCTAGCCGGTCTCTCATCCAAGTACTAACCAGACCTAAGCCTGCTAAGATTCAGAGATTGGGCATCGACTCTTTTTTTTTTTTGCAAAATTATTATATAATTTGTGAAATTTTCCAAAAAGTTTAAAGCACCTGGTATTCCCAGGCAGTCTCCCTTCCATGTACTAACCAGGCCCAAACCTGCTAATATTCAGAAATCGGGCATTGACTCTATTTTTTGGCAAAATTATTATATACTAAGTGAAAATTTTCCAAAAAGTTTAAAGCACCTGGTATTCCCAGGCAGTCTCCCATCCATGTACTAACCAGACCCAAACCTGCTAATATTCAGAGACCGGCATTGACTCTATTTTTTGGCAAAATTATTATATACTAAGTGAAAAATTTCCAAAGAGCTTACAGCACCTGGTATTTCTAGGCGGTCTCCCATCCAAGTACTAACCAGGCCCAAACCTGCTTAGCTTCCGAGATGAGACGAGATCGGGCATAGCCAGGTTGGTATGGCCGTAAGCGAAGACTGCCGCAAAGAGAGGGC
>NC_068395.1:19192688-19195188 GCF_023724105.1 Carassius gibelio
TTGGGCATTGACTCTTTTTTTTTTGGCAAAATTATTATATAATTTGTGAAATTTTCCAAAAAGTTTAAAGCACCTGGTATTCCCAGGCAGTCTCCCATCAATGTACTAACCAGGCCCAAACCTGCTAATATTCAGAAATCGGGCATTGACTCTATTTTTTGGCAAAATTATTATATACTAAGTGAAAATTTTCCAAAAAGTTTAAAGCACCTGGTATTCCCAGGCAGTCTCCCATCCATGTACTAACCAGACCCAAACCTGCTAATATTCAGAGACCGGCATTGACTCTATTTTTTGGCAAAATTATTATATACTAACTGAAAAATTTCCAAAAAGCTTACAGCACCTGGTATTCCCAGGCGGTCTCCCATCCAAGTACTAACCAGGCCCAAACCTGCTTAGCTTCCGAGATCAGACGAGATCAGGCATAGCCAGGTTGGTATGGCCGTAAGCGAAGACTGCCGCAAAGAGAAGGCTATTTAGAGATCAGCCAATCTAATCGCCAGTACATTATATAAGTAGGAAAGAAAACCCAAAAGCTTAAAGCACCTGGTATTCCTAGCCGGTCTCTCATCCAAGTACTAACCAGACCTAAGCCTGCTAAGATTCAGAGATTGGGCATCGACTCTTTTTTTTTTTTTTGCAAAATTATTATATAATTTGTGAAATTTTCCAAAAAGTTTAAAGCACCTGGTATTCCCAGGCAGTGTCCCATCCATGTACTAACCAGGCCCAAACCTGCTAATATTCAGAAATCGGGCATTGACTCTATTTTTTGGCAAAATTATTATATACTAAGTGAAAATTTTCCAAAAAGTTTAAAGCACCTGGTATTCCCAGGCAGTCTCCCATCCATGTACTAAACAGACCCAAACCTGCTAATATTCAGAGACCGGCATTGACTCTATTTTTTTGCAAAATTATTATATAATTTGTGAAATTTTCCAAAAAGTTTAAAGCACCTGGTATTCCCAGGCAGTCTCCCATCCATGTACTAAACAGACCCAAACCTGCTAATATTCAGAGACCGGCATTGACTCTATTTTTTGGCAAAATTCTTATATACTAAGTGAAAATTTTCCAAAAAGTTTAAAGCACCTGGTATTCCCAGGCAGTCTCCCATCCATGTACTAACCAGACCCAAACCTGCTAATATTCAGAGACCGGCATTGACTCTATTTTTTGGCAAAATTATTATATACTAACTGAAAAATTTCCAAAAAGCTTACAGCACCTGGTATTCCCAGGCGGTCTCCCATCCAAGTACTAACCAGGCCCAAACCTGCTTAGCTTCCGAGATCAGACGAGATCGGGCATAGCCAGGTTGGTATGGCCGTAAGCGAAGACTGCCGCAAAGAGAAGGCTATTTAGAGATCAGCCAATCTAATCGCCAGTACATTATATAAGTAGGAAAGAAAACCCAAAAGCTTAAAGCACCTGGTATTCCTAGCCGGTCTCTCATCCAAGTACTAACCAGACCTAAGCCTGCTAAGATTCAGAGATTGGGCATTGACTCTTTTTTTTTTGGCAAAATTATTATATAATTTGTGAAATTTTCCAAAAAGTTTAAAGCACCTGGTATTCCCAGGCAGTCTCCCATCAATGTACTAACCAGGCCCAAACCTGCTAATATTCAGAAATCGGGCATTGACTCTATTTTTTGGCAAAATTATTATATACTAAGTGAAAATTTTCCAAAAAGTTTAAAGCACCTGGTATTCCCAGGCAGTCTCCCTTCCATGTACTAACCAGGCCCAAACCTGCTAATATTCAGAAATCGGGCATTGACTCTATTTTTTGGCAAAATTATTATATACTAAGTGAAAATTTTCCAAAAAGTTTAAAGCACCTGGTATTCCCAGGCAGTCTCCCATCCATGTACTAACCAGACCCAAACCTGCTAATATTCAGAGACCGGCATTGACTCTATTTTTTGGCAAAATTATTATATACTAAGTGAAAAATTTCCAAAGAGCTTACAGCACCTGGTATTTCTAGGCGGTCTCCCATCCAAGTACTAACCAGGCCCAAACCTGCTTAGCTTCCGAGATGAGACGAGATCGGGCATAGCCAGGTTGGTATGGCCGTAAGCGAAGACTGCCGCAAAGAGAGGGCTATTTAGAGATCAGCCAATCTAATCGCCAGTACATTATATAAGTAGGAAAGAAAACCCAAAAGCTTAAAGCACCTGGTATTCCTAGCCGGTCTCTCATCCAAGTACTAACCAGACCTAAGCCTGCTAAGATTCAGAGATTGGGCATTGACTCTTTTTTTTTTGGCAAAATTATTATATAATTTGTGAAATTTTCCAAAAAGTTTAAAGCACCTGGTATTCCCAGGCAGTCTCCCATCAATGTACTAACCAGGCCCAAACCTGCTAATATTCAGAAATCGGGCATTGACTCTATTTTTTGGCAAAATTATTATATACTAAGTGAAAATTTTCCAAAAAGTTTAAAGCACCTGGTATTCCCAGGCAGTCTCCCATCCATGTACTAAC
>NC_068395.1:19212688-19217688 GCF_023724105.1 Carassius gibelio
CTTTTTTCTAAAAAATGTATATATCATTTTTAAAGAACATGACTGAAAATACACTTTATTCCCACATTCATTTAAAATGACATGAACCTTTCCTTCTCCTTCCTCCTTTTTTTCTATTCTTTCTATCCATTCATTTGGAATTGCTTTTTTAATTTTGTCAAACTGTTGCTTTACAATTCTCTTATCAACCTCATCTCCACTCTCTTCAATTTCATCTACTATACCTTGCAGTGGTATAAAACCTTCTTTTACCTCATATAAAACATCTTTGACTTTATTTATTCCTGCTTTAATCCATGTCTTAAAATATATTTCATTATTTTCATATACAATATTTGAATTTAAAAATAATGGTTGATTCAAAAGCTCCTCCATCCCTTCTGGTTTGTATACAACTGTCAATAAATATTCTTTCCACGCTCTTAAAACTTCTTTATACAATTCTGATACACCATTTAACATATTTTCTTTCAATTTCATCCATATAATGTCCTTTCCCATGTTAAAACCACCACACCTATTTAAAAAATATTTCATACCTTCCTTCCATTCCTGTCTATTTTCTTTATTCAAAAATTTCTTCATAGTTTTTACCCTTAAACTCTTCATCCTTAAATATGGATCTAACAAACCTAAACCTCCCTCCTCAATTGGTCCTATCAGTGTATCATAAGCAATCTTTGCTGGTTTCCCCTCCCATATAAAATTCAAAATACACTTTTTCAACCTCTTATAAGCCCACAACGGCAATGAAGTAACCTCTAATGTATACCACATTTTTGAAAGCATCAGAGCATTTATAATCAAAATTTTCCCTCTTAATTTCAACATCCTTTGTCTCCAGAAGGTCAATCTTCTCTCCATTCCCCCTAAGATTTCGTCCCATATTAAATCTCTAGTTTTCTTTTCATCTTTCCCAATTCTAATTCCCAATATTTTCATATTTTCGGTCTCTTCTTTAAAACTAAAATAATCTGGTAAAGGCTTTGCTGTTCCTATTCTCATCATGACCGTCTTATCTATATTTATTTTTGCTCCTGAACCTTTACAATAGTTTTGTATTGTATTCATTGCTCTCTCAACGCTATCTATATCCCTTAAAATTAATGTTGTGTCATCAGCATATTGATACATTTTTTGTTCCTTTTCTAATCCTTCAAAACCTATTCCTTTAATATTTTCATCTTCCCCAACCACTAAACCCAGTGGTTCAGCAACTATACTATACAATAATGCAGATAAAGGACACCCTTGTCTTACTGATCTTGTTATACTAAATACATCAGTTAAAAACCCATTACACTTTATACAACTAATTGCCCCTTTGTATAAAACTCTAATCCATTTTATAAAATTATTCCCAAAACCAAAATGCTCTAAAAGTTCAAATAAAAAATCATATTCTACCCTATCAAATGCTTTTTCCAAATCTAAACTAATTATGTTTCCTTCTTTATTATTCTCTGTCATATAACTTATTTTTTCTCTTATATTACTAACTGTATCACTTATTTCTCTCCCTATTATTGAATATGATTGATTTGTTGTTATTATTTCAGGTAGAACCTTCTTTAATCGATTTGCTAACATTTTTGCAAGAATTTTAAAATCTGTATTTAACATTGATATAGGTCTATAGTTCTTTAAATCAGCTGAATCACCTCTTTTTTTAAAAATTAGCTTTACCAATCCTACTCTCATCAATTGACTTGCTTGCCCTCTATCATAAATTTCCTCATACACGGGTTTTAAAATGGGGATTAAAATATCCTTAAAAACTCTATAAAATTCACTAGTCAAACCATCTGCTCCAGGACACTTCCCATTGTTTAACTGTACTATTGCTGTCTCTATTTCTTCCTCTAAAAAATCCTTATCGCACATTTCTTTATCCTCTTTAACTACTTTTTTTTTAACACTCTTTAATAAAACCTGCTTTTCCTCCTCTTTTATACCTTCGCTTTTAAATAGATCTGCATAAAATTCCCTTACACTTTGCAAAATCTCTTTGGACTCTTTTACTCTTCTCCCATCCTTTTTTAATACTTCCTTTATTGTATCAGCCTTTTGTCTACTTTCCTCTAAATTAAAAAAAGAAATGTGTACACCTTTCTCCTTCCATCACATTCTTTACCCTACTTCTTATCATAGCTCCTCTACATTTTTCTTCTTCTATTTCTTTTAATTTTTCCTCGTAAATTATAATCCTTTCTATATCTCCATTTTCTTTTTGTAATTCCTCTTTCAAAATATTCCTAACTGCTACTTCTTCTCCCCTTTTAATCTTTTGTTTCAATCTACTATACCTCAATGAATACTTTTTTATTTCATATTTAACATTATCCCACCACACCCTCTTATCTTCTTCGAACATCCCTTTCCCTCTCTCATTCATTATTATTGTTTCCACTGCAAATTTATAGTTCTCATCTTTTAAAAGTTCATTATTTAAACACCATATCCCCTTTCCCCTCTCTACACCAGTTTCATTAAAATTAACTATTAACATACTATGATCACTAAGAGATGTAATTTTGTAATATATCTTGTCAATATTTCTTTCCATATTTCTTTTAATCAACATAAAATCTATTCTACTCTGCTTAATTTTATCTTTTACTAACTGTTGCCTTGAAAAATCTTTTATTCCTTCATTTCGTTCTCTCCATATATCTATTAGATCATTTTTATCAATTAATTTAAGCAATTCATCCCTTCCACTATCTCTTTTAAAAACCATATCTTTGGCTATATCCATTCTACTCAAAGCAGTGTTAAAGTCACCCATTAATACAACCTTTTCCCACTTTTCTATATAATCATTTAAATTATTAAAAAATATTTTCTTTTCATCCTCTGCATTTGGAGCATGTACATTACATAAAATTATAGTTTCTCCTCCACAGACCATTTTCACAATTATACATTTGCCTTCTTTATCACAATATATAATTTTAACATCATCACATATATTTCTTTTAACTAAAACTGCAACTCCTTTTCCTCTTTCACCATCACCATTATTATAATAAATTTCCCCCTTCCATCTTCTTTTAACATCTTCCATCTTTTCATTTTTCCAATTTGTTTCTTGCAATAAGATCACATTTGATTTTTTACACAGTTCTTTCACTTTTTCAAATTTTTCCTCTTTCAATAAACCTCTAACATTTAATGATATAATACTTAAAAGGCTAATAATTAAAAAGTTATTTCCTATATACATCCTTCATTTTCTTCTTCCCTATTCATCAGTACCCCAAATCTGTTTTCATCAAATTCTTTTCTTTTCTTCTGCCTTCTATTTTTAACCATTTCTATATTGGGGGTTACCTTTATGGATCTTCTTCTCTGTATTCTTTCCTTTCCCATTTCATTAGATTTCTCGTTGTCTCCTTTTCCCAAATCCTCTTCTGTTTCCAAGTTATTTTGTACTTCTTCCATTTTGTCCTGTTCCTCCGTCATTGTTTGCATTGTCTCTAGTGATGTTTGAATGTCACTTTCCATTTGTCCATCATTGTCCTTTTCTTTCTGATGCTCCACTTCATTTTCTGCACTGTCCATCAAGCCATTTTGTTCTTCTTCCTCCATCCTTTCCAGTGGATGTATATCCTTTTCTGTTGAGTCCTGAATTACCTTCCATCCTTGTCCTTCTACACTCAAAATTTCAGTCTCTTTTATTTGGTTATCATCTCCTTCTTCTTCTTCATTCTCCATCCAACACTCACACTTCACCAATGCACGTTTACAATCTGGGCACTTTACAGCATTGCAATTACGAGCATAATGTCCCTGCTCCTCGCACTCATGACACTTCAAATCAGGACAGTCTTTGAAGACATGACCAGGATCCATGCATAGCCTACAGATTTTCATCTGCCTATCATGCATGATCCTGAAGTATTGTGGCCCTTCGGCCGTTTCAAATTTGGTACTATAGGGCAGGGATACCACCTCTTTTGGAAATCGGACTTTAAGGTATCTTGTTCCATCCGCTATTCTTGTGGCAGGGTAGTATCGCCTTTTAATGTCTGATGTCGGGGCTACGCCCCACATTTCCAACTTTGAAAGAATGTCTTTATTATCGATATATGCTGGTAAGTGCATAAAAGAAACAATGCATTCTCTTGTCTGCAATTTCCTGATTTCACACATCTTCTCTTTTATCATTAAACCATCCATTAAATCATCACACATATGTTCATCCTCCAAAGTCAGTTCATATTCTCTATCTGGTCTTGGTCTTACGGCCAACAGCTTTCCAAATCCAATCTTTGCTGTCACAGCCTCTATAATGTCTTCCACCTTTGCATCTCTTAAATCCATCAGATTCACAATTACTGTAGCTTCCTTCAGAAAAGACTTGTTTGCAAATCGTTCCTTTGCTTTGCCACCAAAACTATTACTATTCCTTCGAATTCCAGTATCTTTTGCCATTTGTTGTCCACATTCTTCCTTTCGTGTTTCTCTTGCCATATCCTTATTCATTACCGTTAATCCATCCGTTGTTGACATTTCCAAAAATAAAAACTCCCCCCAGCAGCTTTAACTGCTGGGGAGTCCAATTTAGAAAAATTATAAGAGACAAAAAAAGAAATAACAAACTAACAAAACAACAAAAAAGGTGGGCCTCTCCCACCAACTGCTATTGCAATGCTTCCTGCCAACTCACTTCCTGTTGCACTCTATCGCCCCCAGGTTGGTATGGCCGTAAGCGAAGACTGCCGCAAAGAGAAGGCTATTTAGAGATCAGCCAATCTAATCGCCAGTACATTATATAAGTAGGAAAGAAAACCCAAAAGCTTAAAGCACCTGGTATTCCTAGCCGGTCTCTCATCCAAGTACTAACCAGACCTAAGCCTGCTAAGATTCAGAGATTGGGCATCGACTCTTTTTTTTTTTTTTTTTTTGCAAAATTATTATATAATTTGTGAAATTTTCCAAAAAGTTTAAAGCACCTGGTATTCCCAGGCAGTCTCCCATCCATGTACTAACCAGGC